>NC_051077.1:16755134-17055134 GCF_004664715.2 Peromyscus leucopus
CAAAAAGTAGTAAGCACAATGTTTTCAATTCTGAAAAGACAAAACAAAACTAAGCTAAAAATCCCAGACAACCCTAGCAATAAATAAACTTACACCAGTCTTTAAAAATTGAAAAGAAATACAAGAAAACCACACAACTAGAAATAAGAGGCAACATTATATTATGTGTCCAGCAGGTTTTTTTCCCCCTCTCTACAGAAGGAAGTCTAATTTTTCTAAACTTTGGGAGAGGTAGAGCTTCTTATCCTATTTTTAATTAAGGAAAGTACTTTCATCTTAAGGACAGCGAAAAAAGTTCATTTATGGACAAGGGCTCTACAGTTTCCAGCATGATACTTCTTAAGTCACAGATAAAGCCCAATATATATAGTACACAAAAAAGCATTTCTGAATGCTAGGGGATGAAGCATAGTTCAGCTCAAAGTGGTGTGGGTGTTAACAAGAAGAGAAAACAACATCAGAGCTGGCACAAACAAGGACTGCTCAAAGCAGTGGGGATGCCAAGCCTCACCGGTGGGGAGTGTGAAGGGGCCCCCAAATAGCTTGACCACACAGCAGCCATGACAAGATTAGGGGCCTAGATACAGCTTCTGTAACAGGCTTACTGTAGGCAACAAACACCCAGATCCAGGAAAAGCCTTAAGCTGATACCATCCAGGGATCCACCCAAGGATCTACCCAGGGGTGAGGAAGTACCTGGTATCTCAAATATTCCAAAACATTCCATAAGGTGGCCAGATACCCTTGAGTCTAGCACACACTATGTTTTGTTTTACAGATATACCCCTAGACAATTGTCTGTAATCAGAGTCCTGGACCTGGAAATCCCCTCACCCCAACCTCTGCTTTGATAAAAACTCTGCCCCACCTGAGCTCAGGGCTCTCTGCTCTCACCGCTGTGTCGGACAGACAGGGACCAAGCTCCGGAGCTTAAAATAAAGGCTCTTTGCTTTTACATGCGGGATTCAGTCTCCATGGTAGTCTTTTGGGGGTCCCCGTGATCTGGGCATAACAGGGAGCATCCTATTTCATTGTGCTTGGGAGCATTGCTTTTCTGTTATTTCTCTCCAGAAATGGAATACAGCTTCTTCATTCACATTTAGAATGTGAGTATAACTTCCATATTGGGACTGCTGATGATATTAGAAAACTGATACATGATTTTTATAGAAACCATCCCCTCCTCTTCCTGTGCACCCCATACAACTTTTCTGCAGGTTTTGTATTCAAAATATTTCAACAAAATTGCCCACTCAATGCTTTTCTATATCTGGCCCATGTAAGAATGAATTACCTATTGCCTTGATTTCTTCTTGATTCTTTATAACCTGGTATCAGCGCTCTGGCCAAAGAGACCCATCTACATTGTCAATCGGGTCTGCCATTAATCCTCCCCAAATCATCCCCAAACACTGTAGATAGGAAATTAACCTTCATCATCTATTCTACCCATCCATTGGCCTATGTTACTTCCATTCTGTTCTTCTGAATTTTCGGCCAAAAATTCTTTCTCCAGATTTCCATATAGTTCTGGCCCTTAATTTTCCAATTTGTTATTAGATATTCTACTTTTAGAAAGGAATTCTTAAACTAATCTTAACAACATACCAAACTTCTTCATTCCTTCTATCCATTAACTATGCTCATAACATTTATTACCACCCAAATTATTTGATTTCATTGATTGACAAATTTTGGCCTACTCTCGATATAGGTTTACTAGAGAGAGTTCTCACTGTAGTTGTCTCCATTTATGACAGTGCTTACTATTTAATAGTCGATACACAGAATGAAGGAGGATTGGAGAAATATTCTAATTCATTACAATGAGTTTTAAATGTATTCTGAATGCCTCCAATGAATTATGAATGGGCCAAGCAGACGCTGGCTGTGTTTCAGAAGATCCAAGCCATGAAATTTTGTTTTCATATTGTGTTTCACTGACTCAAGTGATTTCTGCACTATGACTAGACTGAAAGATTCTCGCAGGAAGACATTTTTCTCTTGTGTTTTTTTTCTTCCATCATCTGTCATATGCATAACCATTTTAATAAATGTCAAAGAACTACCAGGATAAAATGTATCAAAGCAATTATGATCAGTTTGCATAAGATTTACCCACTTTAAATTCATATTTAACTATCCAAACTTATTTTAAAAGAAACTCTAGCAGCATACTTGCTGTTAGAGGAACAAACATGTTTCTCCAATAGCTTTTCTGGTATAAAAGTTATATTCACTCCAGTGATCTAGCCTTGTACAAATTCACTTGCCACAACTATCATATGAGATGTGCAAAGAGAGGCTTTATAAATCTTTTGGAGACACTAGAAGAAGCTAAGTTGAATAACAGAATATTTGAGACGTGTAAGTTATGTACATTTTTACTGCAATTTCTGTCTGATACAGACAGAGGCTTCCTTTCAAATTAATAGTAAGGACAGTTATATTTCATATAATTCTTTGGCCAGTCAAATCTACTATCATAATAGAAAAAAAAATGCTAGAGGTTTCACTTAGTTAACTACAAAGTCATAGTTGTCATGCTAATACCTTAATGTTATCCTAGCTTCTGGGATTTCTTGAGAACTTAACCAAATGATGCACACTATGTTAAACACTCTCTGTGTAGTCTTCATTTAATCCTTGAGGAAACTTGGACACCAATATTATCTCTATTTTATAGACAAGATACCAAAATTGTAGAAATATTAGTTCCTAACGTGTTTCTACTCAGTTGAATCTAGATTCAAATTTGAGTCTTTCTGGCTTCCAACTCTACATAGTCAACACCAGTTTAATAAGCTATCATTCCTTGTACGGTGTGATGATTTGAATAAGAATGTTCCCCATCGGCTCACATATTTGAATGCTTAGTGGCACTATTTGAAAGGATTAGGAGGCGTGGCCTTGTTGGAGGAAGTGCCTCACTGCAGTTGGGCTTTGAGGCTTCATAAGCTCATACCAATCTCAGGCCCCCTTTGTCTGTTGATAGGGATGTAGCTCTTAGCTACTTTTTCAGCACTATCTGCTATGCCTACTGCAATGCTTCCTGCTGTGATGATAATGGTCCAAGTTTCCAAAACTGTAAGAAAGCCCCTGACTAAATGTTTTTCTTTATAAGAGTCACTGTGTTCATGGTGTCTCTTTGCAGCAATGAAATAGTGACTGTGACATAAAGTGAGGTCAGACATTTGTCTTTGTCTTTTAATCAAAATACCTACAAGTCAACTATAAAAGATCATCTAGTGCATGCTATTTCCTTGTGGAAATAAGAAAATATACAAATATTTTATTTATACAAAGAAATTGTGGGAAGCATAAGGCAGAAATGAATGTATGGGTTCTAGACATGAGTGGGAAGGGAAAAATAGGGACATGGTGACAGGCAGAAGGGGCCAGGTGAGACTGATACCTGTTCCAATATGCTCTGTGGCTGGCAATGTCGTTTCAAAGTTCACCAGTTGCCTAGCAAGGGTGAAGCATTGGCTTTGTTCCTGAGCACCAAAAACAAAAGTAAAATAAAAATAAAGAGCAACATTAGAACAAAGGGTACTTTTGTGGCATTTGTGTTCGATGCGACTAAGATTTTGCATGCTTAGGACTTCTTGGGGGACAACACAAATAGATTTCAAACCATAACAAATAATTTTGACTGCATGAATTACATCAGTTGAATAGACAGGAAGAGTAGATAAAAAGAATGGCTTTGGAAAACATCGCTTTGATAAAGAATTAGTGTCTGGAAAGGTGAATCAGTGGGTTATGTGTTTGACAGAGGAGCTTAAAAGATCCGAGTTTGGATCTCTAGCACCCATATAAAAGTCAGCACAGCAGCTGGCCAGGAAGTCTAGCTAATTAGTGACTTTAGGTTCAATGAGAGGCACCTTCTCTAAAGCTATGACAGAGAGCACCTAAAGGAGACACCCGAGTCTACATCTGTCCTGTAATACACTCATGCACATGCACCAAAATACTCTTATAAACACCCTCAAACATATATACCACCTATGTGTATACATACCCATACATTCCTATCTACACACTTGCATAATATACAGATATAGCATTTGAGTTAAAAAATTGGTTTTCACAAGGGTCTACCTAGTAATTAGTTATGAACTTAGAATTGAGAAAAGAATAATATATATATTGAGATCCTGGTTCTAAGTTTGAATGTAACCCTCTCAATTTTCATACTTCTATCTTAACTCCTGATTGATGGCATTAAGAGGCAGGAATTCCCGGGAAGTGGTTAAGATATATGTACCAAATCTGTAACAGCGATTAGTGTCTTTATGGAAGACCCCCCAGAAAGCTGTCTTGCATCTTATACCATATGAGAGAGAAGATGCCATCTGTGGTCCAGAAAGTGTCTTTATCAGACAACAAATCTGTCAGCATAATAGCTTTGGACTTCCCAGTCTTTTAGAGCTATAGGAAACAAAATTCTATTATAAATCACACAGTTCGTGGTGTGACAGGGCAAGATAGTGCAGAGGTTTCTCCATATTGCTTTCTTACTGAAGCCATTTCCATTTTAACCAGCATTTCCTTGATGGAGAATCCTATAGAAAATTATCCAACTCTATTCTAGGAATCTGAGGTCAAGATGCCCCAGCTAACTTAGCCTCTGTTAAACTTCCTGTTTCTATAGAACCCCCTCCAGCAAGTGCTTATCTTAGCTTCTATTAAATGGCTTGCTTCTTCTAAATGCCCACGGTAGCTGCCTAGTGAGATGCCAGTTGTAGTTTTTGCCTTACTTACTACATGCTCTTGATATCTTGGTCAAAATTGGATGGTGTCTTAGTTAGGGTTTCTATTGCTGTGAAGAGACACCATGACCATGGGGGAACTATTATAAAGGAAAACATTTAATTGTTTGGCTTATAGTTTCAGAGGTTTAGTCCATTATTATCATGATGGGACATGGTGGCATACAGGCAGACATGTGCTGAGGAAGGAGCTGAGAGTGGAGAAGGAGCTACATCTTGATCTTGCAGGCAACAGGAAGTAAACTGAGACACAGGGCACATCTGAGCATGGAGACCTCAAAGCCCTCCCCCACAATGACACATTTCTTCGATAAGGCCATACCTATTGCAACAAAGCCAAATTTCTTACTAATAGAGCCACTCCCTATGAGATTATGGGGGCCAATCACATTCAAACTACTGCAGATGGGAACAAGGAGATTCATACTCATCGAGAATCTGCCCATAAGAAAGTTGTTAATTACATGAGGAAAATGGTAACTATGATGCTGAGATTCATGGCAGGCCCGCCGCCTTAGCAGAGTGGTGACAGTCAGCACCCTCATAGTGACACATGATACCACACACTCTTGGTTATGAGGAGCAGAGACTATGGTGAATCATATCTTATGGTCTTCATGTCAGAAGAGCATAAGCTCAAGCTAATCCTTGGGAATTTTCAGGAAGACCCAAACTAGAAAAATAGCGTACAATACAGCAGACTAACATCTTTCAGATGTGCCAAGTACGAAGGAGGGATATAAAGATGAGAACTGACATGAGTTAGAACAAGGAGTACCCGAGGCTCACTGGGGACCTAGCTTTACCCCCAGCACTATACACGGGGCATTGCTGCTGACATTACTGACTGTGAATCCAAGTCTGCAGATGATTTCATAGCAGAGCTCAACAGTGATTTTCTGGTTGCAGAGATGTTACTAAGACCATGCACAGTGTTAATATCAGAGAGAGCTAAGTTCAAAGAGTATGTGAACTCTGTGTCCTACTCTAAATTTTTTCCATATCCACTGTTTTGAAATAAAGACTGAAAAATACAAGAAACAGGAAAATAATTCAGAGAGCATGAAGACAATGAAATGAGTTTTCACAGGATGCATTCACTGGGCACTGGATTTGTCTACTTGGGTTCTCATAACAAAAGGCCCAATGAAGCCACTGAAACAGTGGGATTTAATTTCCTCAGGTGACATTGGGGTTTTATTTCTGGAGGACTGATGGCTGTGTCCAGGTACTAGAAGGGTTAGATTCTAGCAATGGCTATTTTCACATGTTGTTTGCATGTTGGTTTTTCTTCTGCAAATGAGGAGAGACAGAGATAGAGACAGAGAAAGCCAGAGAAACAGATGGAGACAGAGGTGGGGAGAGAGAGAGAGAGAGAGAGAGAGAGAGAGAGAGAGGAGAGAGAGAATGAGAGAGAGAATATTCTTCTGGAAAGAGTCCTATAGACAGAGATCAGGGCATGACTTACTTTTAGTTATATCCTTCAAAGACTCAAAAAAAAAAAAAAAAAAAAAAAAAACCTCTTGTGGTGATTTAGATCTCTAATTCATATATTTCGAGAGAAAATAATTCAATCTATGACAATCACCAACTGTTGTGGTTTGAATCTGAAATGCCCCCCATGGGTTCATGTTTTGAACGCAGTCTCTAGTTTGTGGCTCTTTTTCAAGAGGCAGGGACATGCTGGGCAAGCAGGGCTCTAAGGCGGGCCTTTGAAGGTGTAGCTCCCTGTTCCACTCTCTCTGCAGCTGACACCTGTGCTTCCTCTTGGTGCCACTTGAACAGCACCTGCCTTGACTCTGTCACAGTGAGGACCTTGCACCACTTGAAACTGTGAGTCAAAATCTCTTCGTGTGTTTTGGTCAGGTATTTCATCACAGTGATGCAAGTGTAACACGTACACCAACTATAATCCTTGTGTTCACATGTGAAGGGACAGTATAATTGTACAGATTTCCCATAGAGAAGGACCCAGGAGCGTAGGCAGAGCACAGGGATGCAGAGACCACTGTGTGCCATGGAGGAGGAATGCATGCTTTTACCCAAGGAGTCTGGCTCAATCAAATCATCTGAATGCAATATAAATAGTAAGAATGATACGGGAGACTTGGTGTGTGTGTGTGTGTGTGTGTGCGCGTGCTGGGTACATGTTGTGTGTGTAAGTCCCAAACCACACTCTCATTTTTTTATTTGACTGCCCAGATTCTCAGGTTGCCTCTGGAAATATATGTATGGCAATATAAATAAATATGTGTTTAGCAGCAGAAGTAGCTGTATTAACTCATACTAGCTGAATCTGTCATATTGAACCTGACATAAAACTCCATGAAACAGACAAAAATGACATTTAAATGCATGGAACCGAAGGACCTACCTTCCCCCTCCCCCATAAATAACAATGTACAGCCCCATTCTCCAGCCAATTGCACTTCCTAAGTACTTTGTTTGACATTTTCCTCCAATGAATGGAACCCCTACCGGCAGCATTAGCTTTGCAGGATTTTCCTCCTGGGAACAGCAAAGCAGCTGCCAATTCAAACTCGCCTGAGCACAGGGGGCAAAGTAAAGAAACAAAAGGTGAGAAAGAGAAAACCAAATCTCCGCAGCACCTCTGGGAGGCTTCCTGAGCAGAGGGGAGAGGCGAAACAAACACCACACCTCATAGACGCAGCTGTGAGCGGCAAAAGGACTCTTGAGTACACATGGATGTGATAAGATCTACCCAAGCCCAAGAGACCACAGTGGCCCAAAAGGGAAGAAAGAGGAAACATTGTGCCAGCTCTTGTGGGATATTGTCTCCCATCATGGGAAAAGTGTCTCCAGATGTGTGGACTGATAGGTCTCCTCATCTTCCAGTGCTATAAGCTTATGCAGCTATTCCTTTTCCAGAGCTTTTTCTCATAAAACTTCTTGTAATTTGCCTCCAAACATTGGATACGACTGCTGATAACTCCACCAGAAGATGAGCAAGTGGGATGTTCACACACACCCGGACTCTAGGTTTTAAACATGCTATTCTTTTCCCTTGTGGAAAACAAAGAAACAAACACAAAACAAAATCAACAGCTGCCTACATTTTGTGTCCCTTTAAACTGAGGCAAATATCTAAAATCTACAGAACACACAGGGCTGTGGAGTCTTCAAAAAGGTCCCTGAACTACCAACAATCATCTGTGGTACTCTTGCTACCCATGAATATTATGGCACTTCAAGAAATTTACCACTTAAGAGTACTACAGGTAAAGTATTGGAGGGTGAACAGTCAAGACACACTGAGCAAACTAAGTTTAAAGGTAAGCATAGAACAGAGAGGTTAATGTCTTAAGTCTGTAGGCCACCTTTTTGCCATGGTTTAACTGAGTGTCAAAGGGTTTTAGGAAAACTCTGTTATCTAGTACTACAAAATCTTGAGCAGTACCCCTGGACAAAGTTCTAGAATCTGAACTATCATTATCTTGCCAGTGTTCCACAAATCTTTGATTATTCGTCAGAAACCATGACGTGGTAAATATGAAAAAGAATGAGACAGGTAGAACAGTGTAAGTAGGATCACAAAGAATGACAGGCAGAGAAACTTCAAAGACAGAGGTAGGAATACACATGTGATAAACGTGTGTTTAGTTGCTCCTTCCTTGATGCCCTGATGCCTCACTTCTAATTTCTACCTGCTCCACATCTATGTTTGACCAATTACCCACCTGTATAGCCCTTCCCAAGTGGTCCATGTAGCTGAACTCTGCTTTCCACATTCTTTGTTTCTGATTCACGTCCTGTTACCTCTCTTTGCAAATCAAGCTTACTCTTAGTAGCACACTCATTGGCTGGACTTATACTAACAGCAATTATACCATTATCTTCTTTGCCTGCCCTTGCAATGAGCTTGGGTGAAGAAATCTTAGCATCTGGGCTTTGTCTCATCCTTAGTGTAGTCTTAGATGCCATTAGTGAAGAAGCTTGAAACAATGAATGTTGGAAAGATAATCATCAGGTCTGAACATGTTCTTGTGTATTTTCAATTCTTTAGGGAAACTGCCTAAACTTCAGAGTTTAAAGCTTTCATCTGAGAAACAGATTGTGAATCCTCTTCACATCACAGGACTATTAAGACTACATATGGAGCCGGGCGGTGGTGGCGCACACCTTTAATCCCAGTACTTGGGAGGCAGAGCCAGGCGGATCTCTGTGAGTTCGAGGCCAGCCTGGTCTACCAAGTGAGTCCCAGAAAAGGCGCAAAGCTACACAGAGAAACCCTGTCTCGGAAAACCAAAAAAAAAAAAAAAAAAAAAAAAAAAAAAAAAAAAAAAGACTACATATGTAAAATAGTTACTAACAGTAAAGGTCACATAAATCTCTTTATTAGAGAAACACAATTAAATTCTTACTCCTACCAGTCTTTGCTCCTGTCTCTACTGTTATGTTCAAGATTTATTCTATTACACTAATCTAAACCACAAAGGGAGACTAGATATGGATGGAGAGCTGATCGTTCAAGGAGAGAGGTATGAATACTGAGTGAAATTTGAGTGGGAACATCCACTCTGCGACAATGTAGGACCATATGGAATTAGGGATATATATGGCCCTTAAAGTCTAGGAGAAGATCAAATCACTGCACTGATTTGAGATATCAGTTGATGACAGGGAATGCTGAGGTTCAGGTTTCAGAGCTTCCAGGCACACTGCTATTGACAGGAGCTTTCCAAGGCAATTACAATGAGTCCTTTGCAGGTGTTTTGAGTTTGCTTTATGGGCTGTGGACTCAACCCGCTCAGTCTGTGCATGAATTGGACTGGTTTAAGAGTCATAGGGCTAATGGTCTACAGAGAAAATGAAAATTCGTAGTTAGTAGAGAAAACACTCTCCAAACTGATCAAATGAGGATGGAAATTGGCATAGAACCCTTGACACAAAGATGAAAATTTGGCCTGCGCAATCATAATTTCATACACTTTCCCATAATGCATGCAACAATGTAATAACCGCATTTCTTTGTGCAATGAACTCTTGTTAAATTGATATAGTTTTATTCAAAACAGCATGAATTTGAAGTAGCTATTTCTCCCTAGTTGACTTAAATGTCTTATTGCTCTTAAATAAAAATATAAGATAATATATACTTAAAGTTATTTTTTTCATAGCTCCTTTAATATAGAATTAACAAGGTGTTCCTCAATTATTTAGGGTTCCTAGTAAAGTGCCTATAAAGTTTCACAAAAATAATGGAGTATGTCCATAATTCTCATCTGGCAAGCAGTATACCTCCAATTCTGGAAGTTTCAGATGCTTTTTTTAGGCAGTGGAGCCTGCCTTTTTGTATTGTGCTCTTTTCTGCTATGAAATACAGCTGAAATCTGGTGTTGTGAGACTCATGGGTGGGCCTGGGTTATGGATAAAGACAGAAGGACAGCAATGCTACTAAGATGTCCCTTTGGACAAAGTGACAATCTCAGAAGGGACTAGCAAGGGATGCACTGAAAATAGGAAGGACTGTAACTACTGGAGAAGGAGCAAGCCTGTGGGAATGAGTTAGCAGCGGTCTAGGTTAGACGTGCGTTATCTTCTGCAGGTTTTGTGATGGGTTATTTCTAAACGTCAATCATTTTATTTATATAGTATAGAATATCAGGTTAAAGTTTATGACAAAGGCCCCAAGTAAGAGTATCAAAAAATCCAAGTCCAATGACAGCAGTGAGGAAATAGAAGTGTTCAATTGCTCCATTTATTCTTTCTACAATGCACACATGTATCAAAACATCCTACTGCATATACCATAAAGTTCAATGCAAATTTAAGAAATCTCCCAAGAAAGATAACGATACTCATTCATGAGATTATTGTAAAGATTGAGGGAAATTGTGCAAAAGTTCTTTCTAACTCATTCATTAGTCTATGGAGACCAAACAAAAGGAAAGGAAAAGTGCATTTTTCAACCTATGAAAAATAAGTTAATTATAGGGGTGGGGAAATGACTCAGTGGGAAAGTTCTTACTGAACAAGTGTGAAGACTGAAATTTGGATCCTCAGCACCCATGTAAATGCCAAATGGGCATAGTAGACCACCTTTAATTTTAATGCATGTGATATGGGGGCAGGGATTCCCTGGGGGTAAGCTAATTGGCTAGACTAGCCTAATTAGAGAAGTTTTGGTTCAGCTGAGTGGCCCTGATTCAATATATTGAGTAGATAGTGATCAAAGATGATTTTGCAGTCAGTGTCTGACCCCATATGTACATGTACACACTTGTGCATACACACCTGCATGTATATACATGCATGCCACATATAAAGACATCCGTGAAAAGGCTGATTATATAATATGTATGTGTGTGTACCTCTATATGTATTTACATATATGCTGAGCATACCTGATATCTATATAACAAACAGAAATTAGTCAATAAATGAAAGAGAAGCTAAAATTAATAGTATATTTTGTAACCAGCAGTTGGACTTCATCCAACTGAGAGAGGCTAGGAGCTGACCAGACCATCTTCAGATAATGCAACTGTCGCATTGTGACCAATCAGGTCATTTCTATTTTTCACTTCCATCTTCTATGATCATGGCAGCCCACATCTGCAGTGAAGGTCCTCAACCTTTTGTGTGTCTGAGACCTGCCAAATCTCCTGTCTCTCTTTGTTCAAGTGGGCAGTATTACTTTTTTTTCTGGTACTGTGGATGCAACTTTGACTTTTATACATGCTAGGCAAACACCCTGCCACTGCCCTACAACTTCATTCTGAAAATATAAATTGTTTAATTTGTTGAAAAGTTTCCTTTTAGCATCTGCATATTGAAAGAGAATTAAAAGTTGTAAGTAAAGCCTCTCAAAATGCTTTAAAGAATGGTGTGTGAATCCTTTTCCCCAATGTGTGTGTGTGTAGGTGCGAATGTATTTCAGCTATAATACATTATCAGCAGCACAAAACTACTTTTAATTTTTAATATCATTTTCCATATTCTTGAACATCTATATTCTAAATAAGGGAAAAAGAGGTGTTGATTTAATCTGAGAATCACAGACAACTTTTATAAGAAAAATATTTTCAAAGCCATTTGCTGGCAAGTATATAGTACTAGCTGCTGGCATTTTTGTTACCTTGCCAAGGACTGAGAATAAAGTGTGGAAAAACATATATTCAAATCAGAAGCCAATATGTTAATTTAAAAAATGTGTAGAGCAAAATGAAACAAAACTCTTTACTACACAGTAAAGATTATAGAAAGGTATTAGGGATTGAAAAGACATCATTAAGAACTGAGGTCTAGACTATCTGCCTGTTATAAAATATTAAATAAAATACACAGTAATTCTTATAAATGAAAAAAACTAACCCTGTAAACTGGATGACTCCTCAGTCAGTGCTGATGAGCAACCTTTCCTAGCACCTCACAGTTAGAAGCACCATGACCTACACCTCCAGATGCCCAGACGTAATTATTCTATACTACTTCTTGACATACACATCTTGCATAAAGCTGAAAAACAAAACAAAACAAACAAACAAACCTGAAATTATGTGAAGTCCTTACTATTTTGGAGTCTGCTTCAAATGAAGAACTTCCCGATAAATGGGCATTTGATCTTAGTTGGCATGAGCCTTCATTTTAGGGCTTCAGAAATCCTGCCCTTTACGCTCATATGGTCGGCAGCACTCAAGAACATTACAGGTTACACATGCATGAACGGTTCTTGGTCAAGGGGGTTGGCTGTTCACATATAACTTGTGCACTGTGAATTCACGGTTACACAACAATCACGTCTGAAACTCTGTGGATTAAGAGACCAGTGACATTTATTTGCTTGCTTGTTTGTTTTTGTTTACTTATGCCACGTGTATGTGGCTGGCTTCTGTCGGGAACCTCAGGATGACTGAGTCCATGGTAGAGGCTGGAAAAATGAAGTCCTGGTGTGGCATCTCTCTGTGTCTTCAAGTAGCATCAGTGACTATTCCGTATTTGCTTACATGGCAGGACTAGGTTAGCGCTTTGGAAGAGCATCTCAGGAGGCCAAGAGGAACTATTCCAGGGAGTCTGAGCAGAAGATTATACTTCTTGAGATAAATTACAGGGATGTTTTATTATTCTATCAAGTTCCTAAGCAGTCTAGAGAGAGTAGTAATCGCACGCACGCACGCACGCACGCACGCACGCACCAGAACAGGAAAGCATGTAAGGCCAGCTCTGGTCAACTACAAAATCTTCCACAAAAAATATTCCATCTTGAAGGATCTGGATGACTGTGAGGCTTAAGGTCAAGATCTTTTCTAATTATTCACGGAATTAATGTATTTCCTTCTTTTAAAAATTAATTTAGTTAGTTTTATTTCAATATCATATCATTGTACTCAGTTCCTATTACCCTCCCTTGCCTCCACTCTTCCTGATGATGCCCTTCCTCCCACAAATACCCCCCCTTCCACTTACATATCATGTATCTAAGTCTATATCCCAGAGAAAAATGAAAACATGGTATTTACACACTTTGATGATTAATTTTAGCTATCAACTTCACTAGTATCGGGAACTATGGGGGTCTAGCCCCTCAATAGTCCCCCCGCCCAGGGTCCAGGAAGAATCTACAACTAGCTGATAATAATCTTTGATGAAAAGAAATGAATCTATGTACATGAAACTCCTTAGTTTGAGGAATTCCTTGATCCCTCCAGGTTGTTATTTTGCCATAACCAAATGAGCTCTTATAATGTATTCCTGAGGCCCTCAGCACACTAGATTGATGAATACCTAGGACATATGCTAGTCCAATCTCTGGCTGTGCCTGTGAGATTTTTCCAGACTGGGTTAACTGGGAGTGAGACCACTCCGAATCGGGGCAACGGCATCCCATTGGCTAAGAGTTCAGGTGGAATTAAATGACAAGGAACCGCCTGCAATACAGTTGTTGTCTTTCTGCTTCCTGGCTGTGGTGAGGTAGATGCTCTGCCCTACCACACCCTTCTGATCCTGAAACTTATCAGTCTATGAAGCACAATTGAAATATCCCCCCATTGGACTTTATCTTGCTGGTGTCTTGTCACTACGACAAAACCAGCACACAAGGCAGTTTTCTCCTTAGATAAAAACATAAGCAATGTGGCGTAATTTATAAAAAGTATTATCAGAATTAGTAGATATGTTTTCTGTGATCACAGTCACCATTCCAAGGAGTCCCTCCAGCAGATCAGGACTCACAATGTGAGTAGGATGTAGCTCTGAAAATTTTGTGATTGATTTAATATCACCAGGGGAAACATGCACCAGACATTATTTGACATCTCTTCAAATTATCCAGCATGTTGCAGTGGGTGCTGAGTAAACCAAACAGAATGAAAGGATGGCAAGCTAATGAAAGGCAGCATGGAGAAGCGAATCACTCATAGGTAATAGGACAGGCTGTGGGAAAAGGGACCTCAGAGGAAGAAGGAATTAGTCTTGATAATAGCTCTTTGTTTTAAAGAAGCATACTTGAAAGATAAACAGAAGTGATTTATCATTTCACATGAGATACTTTCTCATTATTGAGCTACAGCTCCATCTCTGCCTCTTTCCACATCCTGGCTTTGAAGAGCAATTGTGGAGAAGACATTTGTTTTGTCATTTTTGAGATTGGGTTTGTAGATCAGGAAAACATGCTCATTTACTATGGAGACCACCTGGATAGCTGTCTACACTCTCTGAAAGCTGCTTCCAGACCACATTATCCAAAGGATCCAGGCTGTCAGAAAAATCTCACTTGTCTGTTGCACTCTATACCTGAGGTTGTGCAGAGATCCTGTGCTCCTCAGTTCCTCAGAAGATAATCACATGGGCCATGTTGTGTAATACTGTCTCCAGAGAAGTTCCATATACGTATCCTGGGTGCTGTTCTAGCTCTTTGCTGTAATAAATACTATTATCTTCACATTAATTGAGGAAGAAATGATTATTGATTATATCCATTTAGGAGTGGGAAAATGGAGACACCTGATTAATTGAAAACAGAGTATTTAAATAGCAAGTGGCAGAGCTGAGATACCAACCCAGATGTGCTGAATGTTTGAGTTCTTCCCCTACCCTTAAAAGGCTCATGGGGCACATTGCTTTAGTAAATGAAAACTTACTCAAAGAGAAAAACTTCTCTTATTCAAGCTTCAATTTCATGATAGCAATTGTGACTTTTAGGAGCTTTAACATTTTAAAACATCTTCACCCATTGTTTTGGCCTGACAGGGGAATGGGACAACCTGAGAAGGGACAGAACCAGAGAAGCCTTAAAAAGGTGTCAGATGTACAGAGTTGGTCTCAGGTTTCAGATGGCCTCCATGGGGCTCTAAATAGGTGAGAATTCTTCTTGTTATCAGCAGGGTGAGGCTGTGTTTATGATGAAGGGAGGGTCAGAGCATCACAGTTTAGCTGCCAATCCATAGGGACCAGGTGAAACAAGTACTTGTCATTTGAAAAGTCACTGTATGGTCTGAGGCACAGCTCAGGCATGGAAAACGGCAGACAGGATTGGTACAGTTGTAAACTTGGCTTGCTTTTTTGTCTTGGAATAATAGTACTTTTGGTCCCTCTCTCTGTGAAAGACAGATCAGAAGAACCCCCTACTTCAGTAGGAGAAAGGACATGATGCTAGAAGACATAAAGTAAATTCACCTGAGATGTGGTATTTGAGAGATGGAGTAAAAAGATGCAGAACTTTCATTTTCATTTAACAAGGACTTATTATTGAAATTATGGAAACACATAAACAACAAACTGGAAGATAATCAGCAGTTTAAGTCTCCCTACTTGTAAATGGCCATCATTCAATATTTCTTACATTTTGTAGTATTTTGAGTATGTGATCATATGCATGTTATTGTACAGCACTATAATTGTATTTTAAAGTTGTATCCTGATGGACTTTTTATTCAAAATCTTATATAAAATATTATATTGTGAAAAATAACATGTGATAATGTATAATAGCATTCCACTCTGTGGGTGTATTTAACAAAATGCATAATCTCAATATTTTCAACTCTTAAATTAATTGGTTTATAACTTTAGCCATGAACACTAAAATATAAATCTTGTCTATAAAACTTGAGGAACATCTGTGCATATTTTAACCATAAAGTTCATACAGAAAGTAGTTGTGGAAAGAGTGAAGTTTTTTTCAATGATTTTAGCAATTTTGACAAGTGGTATTCCAGAAAAAAATTATACATATTTACTTTCCTAAAACATGATGGAAATATGATCTATCATAATTGATTCAATTTCTGTAATTCATGGTTGAGAATAGATTGATACCTTCCATTAATTGTCAGTCAATGAAATGAGTATTAGATAAGTGGAGAGACATCATAAATATAGTGTTTTCACACTGCCTCTGGAGTCTAGAAACTTTAAACAATGCATGGTTTTATTTTATATTTTAACAACAATTACTTTTCACATGTGGATTGATTATTCCTATTTTTCTTTTGTGAAGTTTCTGTTTATTGTCTTTGCTCATATTTTGAAATGTTTGTCTTTTTCTTATTGATTCCTAAGGCCAAATCAAATACTGCTTTGGCTCAGATTCAAGTATGGGACTATTTTTTAATGGCTTGACAAGCTGATGTGAGTGTTGTCCTGATTTGTACTGGTCCAGTGATTATTTTCATTTATCTGCTCACTCCTCAGACATTCACTAGCTTCATTATGTGGACAAAATTAAATGTTCCTGGAGCCACTAAGAACTTCAGTGGTGAGATGCTACTTCTACTGTCCAATAGCTCTCAGACCAATAACAGATCAAAATAGGAAAGAAAAGAAAAAAAAAGGGAAAGAAAGAAATAACCAAAGCAATTATCAAAAAGGCACATTTCACTTTCAACTGCGTATTATGTCTTTCAAGTTAGTGTTAGTATGTCTCTCACCTTTCTGAACTAATTAATTTGGTGGCTGATAGTGCTGACATGAATGCTCAAGGAACAAGGTTCTTTCTTTCTGTCCACCATCAAACACTTGGCCCTTTAACTCTGATGTGATACT
Organism: Peromyscus leucopus; assembly: GCF_004664715.2. Lineage (NCBI taxonomy): Eukaryota > Metazoa > Chordata > Mammalia > Rodentia > Cricetidae > Peromyscus > Peromyscus leucopus. The sequence goes on from NC_051077.1 coordinate 16,771,913, forward strand.
CTATCCAGCACTGTGAGCCTCAAACAAGCAATGGGAACTTTAATGGACTTGTTGGTGCGGTACACAGGGGCCAGCACAGGTTTTCCCACGTCATTATAGAGCTCACTCCAGTTCCACTACAGCATTCAGGCAGTTGGGAGGGCCCTACTAAAAGATGGTGGTTACATGTCTACATCTCAGTTCATAGAGCTGATGTTCTAGCTCTCTCACTCTTTCCCCCTCCTTGGTCTTTCAAACCAGTAAGCAGCCTGGAGAAGTTTCTCTGAACCATTTTAGTATCTCCTGGAAACCTCTTTTTCTATCTTCCATATATCATCCATATTTAGATTTGATTTCTACTGTGAGCATAATAACTAAATCAAGAAATTAAGGGCAAGAATATAAAAAATGCAGCTAAAGAAAGAACAAATGAAGTTGACTTAGTTTATAATTTTTATAAAACACAGGGTTTGATTTTGTTATTTTGATTTTGTTTGATTACATTGCTTGGGTCAAGAACCTTATTTTAAAATAATTTCTAGACTCAAAAACTGAAGTTCATCAAATCAAAGGAAATGGAGAATCTTAAGCTCATGGCAGATGCTGATCTTTGCTTTAGCACTGTGACAGCAAAACTCATTCATTTGCCACTTGTGATGTCTCACCTATTTTTTTCCCAATTTATTCTCTAGGTGAGGTTTCCATGGTTTGTATTGCTTTGCATTGCCACTGCATTAGGAGTAAAGTCACCACATGAATCATTCAGTGGGAATACATCTAGAAAGAGGCAAATACAGTGCTTGTACCTTTAACAAAAGTAGGAATCGTTTATGAAATCCAGCATTCAAAGCCCTCATGTTTTCTCAGCACCACTCCTGGAAAAGGTTACTTGTTAAATCCTTTATCTAGGAAATAAATGGCAGTGTCCAGAAGTTCACAACAACACCAGCGAGTTAACAAATAAAGGTAAGTGAAACTCATTGTTTGTCATATAAAACCAAAATAGCCAAGCTCATTTAAACGTCTAGGTAAGAGTCAACATAAGATTAGTTTCTCTTTTTGGACAGTTATTATCTTTTAATCATTCATTGGAATTAAAGGCTGCATGAGACTCTCTCTTCCCTCGAAATCTGAAATCTGAAGTGCTCCAAAATCAGAAAGTTCTTGAATGATGGTATTCCAGTACCTCAGCAGAGATTTTCACACTTGACATTTAATGGGTCATGATCAAAATGAAATTGCACTGAAAGTATCTTATAAAAATGCCTTGGGGCTGTTTGACAAGGCGCATATAAAATAGGTGACTCTGATGTTAAGACACTGATCCTTTCTCAAAGGTGTCTAATTATGTATGTGCAAGTATTGCAAAGACTGGGAAACATGTGACATCAGGAACACTGTCCCAAGCATTTCAGATGAGGGACAATTGATCCATATTACTAAGGTAGCCATAGGTGTGCACTAAATTACAAAAAGCAAAGCTAACTTTATATTTCACCTCTCTAGGACTCTGAATGTCCTTTCATATAGACATCAATTTAATCACCCAAATGCAAAGGCATAAGCAATGTGCACTATAAGTACTGTGCCTGGCCCACTGATTGGATTACCACTGGAGCCACTTGTGAGAAGGGTAGCTTTCTCAGTGGTCCTTCTGAGTGTTTGTGGGAACATAGTTGTTTTGGATTTATTTTAAATCTAGGTTCTGGTTCCAGGTATGAATAATTGTTATTAGTAAATAAACCACCAAGTAATATATTTATGATTTGTTTAAGTCTAGATTTGATAGTAATAAAATTAATAAAATATTGAAGAATAACTCTTTTTTTATGCAGTTTAACTTAACCTTTAGTAAGACTACGGGAACATGAAATTTTCCTTTAAGTTTTTGCTTTGGTAATAAAAGGAAGTGTAAAGCAGATTTGCTTCAGTGGGCACTTTATCTCTAGTGTGATAGCAAGCCCTGTACTGCAAACACCAACAGAAAGTGGATCCAGTTATTGTTCTAAGATGGACACATCAATAAAAATCTGGATCAAGATGTAAACCACTCCCAGGACTTGGAACAGCTCCTTGTCCCTCATTTCATTGTTATCATAATTCTAACTAGCAGCTTCGAAAATCTCTTTGTTTTGAAATATGTTTCTTTGGAATACCTTACATTATGGCTATTCATCATCTAGTACATAGCAATGCTTCATGTTCATAATTGTATAATACTCTATTGCATCAATGAGAAACAGTTTGTTAATCAGTTTCACTGTCAGCTGATATTTGGGCTGGACTGAAATGGTGCTTACAGGAAAATGTGTAGATGAAAAAATATTACAAGTTTATAATGTTTAGCCATAAAACCCTAAATTATATAAGTTTACAAATAACAGAACTGAGAGCATGTTTAGGAATGGAGAGATATTATTAGATGATTATGAGATGCAAAATGATCTCCCCACAGAGTGCCCTTCCTTAAGCACAGAGCTTAAACCAGGTGGTAAATATCTCAGCAGCTTGTTGCAGCATTACTCTACCTTGCAGGGATATTTACACTCCTCCATGGGCATGGCTGCCTCTATTTAAATAGGCTCTGAGGAAGCTCTTGGGCTCCTGAGGCAAATTAAACATGAAATCTGGGAAGAATTGAGAGATTGGCTGCTCCCTAAACTCTGAAGAGCTCTAATTATGCTGCGATGCATTTAGGTGCTCAACACGGAACAGTCTGCCTGTATTTGGAACTCAGATGCCCTGGCTAACTTTCCCGGAAGTGCTTTTTGGTCCTGGAAGCTTCATCATGACCTATTAATGCCAGACACAACTGTCAGGGGTTTCGCACTACTTAATGCGTCTGTTTGGGTTTTGTTGCTCATGGTCAGCAATGTGGCGCTTAACCATGCTGATTCCAAATTACGTCTTCACATGAAGTAGGGTAGACTGAGACAACTTCAGTGTCAGGTGACTCAGCAGCTTGCAGGAAGTACACCAGAGTGCAGGGTTTTGTCATTAATTAATCTACACTCTAAGTGGAAAACTTTCCCGCTGGGTTGTCTCTTACGTTTTACTATGAGCATCCAGTGTGACATAATTAAGAGAAAAGGAACACAAGTAATTTGGCTCTAATGACAGTTGCTTGACGCCTTCTAGAGGTGTCTGTGGAGAGTTGGGATGTCACAGTTACTGCCTAATTTGGTTGGTTTTCTATGATCATTTCCATGTATCTGTGATCTAGTTAAAAGTTGCCTAGTTTATCCATTTCTATGTGGGAATTCATTAGAATACAATGCTTCTTTGCTACTCTTCACAGTGAATTATCAAAGGTTAAATTACTTTTAGACAGACCTTCCACACCACTGCAAGTTCAGTCAATGTCCTTGCATCTTCCTGACACATACACTTTACTTCTCTTGGCCCAGCTCTTCAGTCAGCTCTCTGGCCCTCTGGTGGCTGAGCTCTTCTCTTCCAGACTGCCTTCCTGTTCACATTATAAATGAAAATAACAAACAGAAAAAATAGAGACCTCATTTTATTTGCAAATTATACTGTAGTTTGTAACTTTGTAATTTTGGAGAGTAGTGGGGAATGTTGATAACTGTTAGAGAATAATGCACTAGACATTATTGTAATTAATTAAAGTAAAAATTAGACATTTTATTCTTCAGTCATGCCAACTATCTGACCAGTATTCAATGGAAACATGAATTCACGGCTATGTTATTGGACTAGGACAGATACAGTCCATCTCACTAGTTACGAGTTCTGTTGGATAGTACATTTTACTGAGAGGTCCACGCTCATTGAATAAGATCTTTTATATGAATCCTTACTGCCTAGGACATGGTAGGTGCTTTTTGAAAGAATAAGCCCAGCTCACCAAGCACATTTTTACCTGAATGAATAGACCATGTTTTTTGTTTGTTTGTTTTTCCCCCCTGGGAAACCGAAATTAAAGAGATTTTCAGTTGGGAAAAATTCAACCTGTAAAAATTTTTGAAGAGTTATGTACAATTAACAAATAGTACAAAGAAGAAAACTGATAAATGTATATCTAGGTTACTAAGCCAAGACAGTATTCTCCATAGAAAGGAGTTCAGAGGAGTCCACTGCATTTCTAGCCTGTGGACAAGGCTGGTGTCATTAAGTCCTTCAGATTGGTGGTGGCCTATGATTATTTACAGCTTGTCCTTTATGACCAAGCATGATTGGCAGCCCTTGTCTGTTTCTCAGCAATCCCCATACTCTGTCATGAAGGACTGGCTACATATCATCATCTTTAGATGGAAGAAGCAAGGCACCGGTGTGTTAGTGCAGGGGATGCAGCCTGGCATAGAGCTCTCTGACTATGTCCCAAGGGCTCTGTCTTCCCCAGAATCCCATACTACAGACTTCTTCAAGATGGCCTCCTCTTGTATGGGATGTGAGGCCCTCTGGCAGAGGAAGAAGTAGGGGATCAGAGCTGATTAGAACCTTTACTGAAGACAGATGTGAATAGGAGAACAATCCTTTGGAATCTCAAGGCTGAATGAGACAAACCCTGTATGAAGAAACTGGAATCCATCTATGTTCTGTGTAATTTAGTGTAAGAGGGTACACTGTAGAGTCCGGTCAAAGAGAAGATGGCTCATGTGGAGAGATTGACAAAGGAAAATGAGAAATGCATAGACTGTGTCTTAGTGTTCTGTCGCTGTGAAGAGACACCATGACCTTGGCAACTCTTAGAAAACATTTAATTGGGGCTGACTTAGAATATCATCATGGTGGGAGGCATGGTGTCATGCAGGCAGACAGGGTGCTGGAGAAGGAGGTGAGAGTCCTATATCAGGATCTATAGGCAGCAGGAAAGAAAGAGTCACTGCTGTGGATATCACTCTATATAAATAAAACACTGATGTCCAGTGACCAGGCAGGAAGTATAGGCGGGACAAAGAGAGAGGAGAATTGGGGAAACAGGAAGAAGGAGGGGAGACACTGCAGCCACCGCCAGGACAAGCAGCATGTAGACGCCGGTAAGCCACTAGCCATGTGGCAAGGTATAGATTTATAAAATGGGTTAATTTAAGATATAAGAACAGTTAGCAAGAAGCCTGCCATGGCCATACAGTTTATAAGTATTATAAGCGTCTGAGTGATTATTTTATATGTGGATTGTGGGACTGTGGGGCTTGGTGGAGCCTGGAAAGAAGCCCTCCAGCAACAAATGGCACCCAACGGCTCCAGTTTCCACCTTAAACCTGAGAATGTTTAATAACCAATTCTAAACAGAGCCAAAACCAGGTTCCTGCTTCTTGTCACATATGGGCAGCTAGACGCCGTAAAAACACAGGTTTGAACACTGGCGGGTTCCTGGCTTTTGCGTTTGACCGGCAGTATGGTGGAAATGAGGTGTCTGCCAGCGGCACATTATGCTGTGTGGTAGATTTAGTCTTTACTAGTATTAAAAAAAAAAAAAAAAAAAAAAAAAAAAAAAAAAAGGTTTCTGGGCTACACGCTGCTTTGATAAAAGCTTAGACCCACTATTTCTGAGTCTTGATGACTCACAGAACTGGCGGAAAATGCCATGTTGGTAAGCTGAAATGGGTGGAGCCAGCAGCCACACCACTGTTTCAGTCTTAGAATGGTACAATTTAAAGCAATAGGCTCAAGGTAATAAAAAAAATAAGCCATGTAAAGATAGCTACCACACAGAGAATTTGGATTATGTTCTCTTTGATATTTGTAACTGAACAAAAACATTTGATTGCAAAAGTTGTTCAGTTATGCCAAAATGTATATTTTAAAGGTACCTTGACTTCAAAATTTGGATTTAAGGATATGTTGCTTTGGAAAAGAGGTTCTGCTTTTGTTTCCACAGAAAGCCAGAGGCTATGGATTTGTTCCAGATTAAGATACATCAGGTTTGACCAGCCAAGACCCCCTGAAAGATCTCCAATGACATCATGGCCCAGATGATCCAACATCCAGAACGGTTTCAAGCAAGGCTCCCACAATACAGCCTCAAGGACTACCCCATAGGCCTAAAATTTTCTTTGGGTCCCCATAAGATACAGCGCCCCTCTCCAGCAGGAAGTAGTAAGAGATGCTATGCCCAAATTCCCAAATATACCAAGCTGGCTTTAGAGGTGGAATTGGCTCACTCCCCCTCTAAACCCAGACATATTGCTTAAAAAAAATGGTTAAGAGATTCTTGTGTCTCAAATCAGAAGAGCCCTCTGGTGTGGGATAGAGAAAAACCAATATTTTTATTTAAAACAGATTGATTATAAATGTGATCTCTTTCTAAAAAAGAAAAGGGGATATGATATAGATATATAGGAGATATAGAGATGATAAGATAAAAGGGTAGATTAATGAACCTACTTTTAAAGAACAACTTGTTTAAAAGGTTTTACATTGGTATAGATTTTAGTTTATGTTTAAAATGTTTTACATTGGTATAAATTTTAGATTATTGATACAAACTTGAAGTTAATTTTGTTATACTATATATATATATATATATATATATATATATTATGTATGTATTTCTATTCTTGTTTGAGGTATTATATTTAACTCATTTAAAATTGTAATGGATAATTAAAAATAGATTAATAATTAGTCATCTATGATAATCATATTTGTAGCCATGTTAGTTAAGTCTTCTAGGTATACATAGATATATTTCAGAAAGATAGGTAATCTTCAAACACTTCATAGACCTAGAGAATATGGCATTTAAATAACTTAAAATTCTGTTGACGTGAGACACAATTGCTCCTGGCTGCACCAATTTGATCCCGAGAGAATGTTGGGCTTCTAAGACATTTCCATTTGGTAGTTTGCCTTCTTGGCACAAAATGGCCTACTGGGCAAAGAACTGCCCTTGCCTTGATGGCTGATAGTACGAATGCAATGCTGTCCTTCCTGGACAAGCGGGACACAAGGAAAGCGACCACTGTACTCTGCCAAGACAGGGTAAGATGGTCTTTCAAAATTCCTGCTTTTGAAGATGGTCTGTCAGATACTCTAGGCCTGTAGCCAGTTTGAATGCACCAACAATGCTGAGAAACATTAGGTGACTGTCCAGGCTGTCAGCTGTCTTGGTCTACTCTTGCAAGATTCCCGAAAGTTGCTTGCATCCATCTACCATTTCTCAGGTACCATTATGTTCCTTCTCAGGTCTTTGATGTGGTTGAAAACTAGATAGTTGTAATTTCCTCAGTTATGATAAAAGATAAGTTAGCTGTAAAACCTTAAACTTACAAATATAAGATAGATAGGACATCTTCTTTAATATTGTAACTGTAATTCTTGCTCAATAATTGTTTTATTATATGTAATTTTACTATGTTAAAATTAAAACCTTCCTTTTTAAAAAAAGAAGAAAAGGGGAAGTGCTGTGGATATCACTCTATATAAATAAAACACTGATGGCCAGTGACCAGGCAGGAAGTATAGGAGGGACAAAGAGAGAGGAGAATTGGGGAAACAGGAAGAAGGAGGAGAGACACTGCAGCCACCGCCAGGACAAGCAGCATGTAGACGCCGGTAAGCCACCAGCCACGTGGCAAGGTATAGATTTATAGAAATGGGTTAATTTAAGATAAAAGAACAGTTAGCAAGAAGCCTGCCATGGCCATACAGTTTATAAGTATTATAAGCGTCTGAGTGATTATTTTATATGTGGATTGTGGGACTGTGGGGCTTGGTGGAGCCTGGAGAGAAGCCCTCCAGCAACAAGTCACAGAGCCTGGCTTGGGCTTTTTAAAATCCTCAAAGCCCACCCCCAGTGACACACTTCCTCCAAGGCCACACCTCCTAACACTTTCAAATAGCGCCACTCCCTGGTGTCCAAGCATCAAATTTATGAGCCTTGGGGAACATTCTTATTCAAACCATCACACTGTGTGTCTCCCACAAATTAAATTGGAAGCACTTTCTCCCCAAAATTTTATGCAGCAGCTAAGTAGGAATTATTTACAAAACTATATATTTAAGGTTGCTTGGAATACATTATTTTCTCAGTGACATTTTATTAATGTGTATTTATTTACCAACACAGTAAGTAACTATTCTGATATGTATCTTGCTCAACTTCTATGTTAAAACCCAAGTTTAGGAGCATCACAAAAGGGTTCATGTGACATTTTGGTGAATAACTGAGATGACTCCAGGGGACACTGGAGCAAGGAAGGGAGAAGAACCTGTCCATTGAGAAATGTATCTTTCCTTTATTCTTTTCAGAGTTGATCAGAAACTCACAGGTATTATCTGACCTGGCATATTCTCTGCTGCCTCGAGTTGTTGAAAGTATGATGAATCAAAGGTCTGAGAAGGGCCATGCCAATCAGCCTTGCAAGATCCCTGGCAGCCTGGATGTTGCTTCAAGATGTCATGGCTGGAAGCCAATCAGCTTCTGTCACACAGCAAGGGATCTTGATGAGCTAGTAACCTTGTGAACTGTTCTCTGGAGTGAGGAGGTGAAATTATTTGAAAATAATTATCCAGGCAACGAATTGGCTCATCACTCAGCTCACAAATATCTGTTGACCAGGATGCCAGCACAGGAAGACTGCATCCTTTTGCAAATCTTACTCTAAACCATGCTAATTGCAAGGAAAACCCAGTTCCCCGTGAGAGTAAAATAATGAAGATAATAACTGTATAAGGAGGATCTCCAAACAAAGGCATTTTTCATACATTATCTGTCTTCTAACAATTGGGCTTGTTGGGGAAGGTACTCCCATTTTGTATGAAGTGGAATGGACTTCTGAGACGTTAATGAAGTTTACAAGTCACACTAGTGATCAGTTAAGAGAACTATAGTCAATTTAAAGAGGGGTGGGGGAAGGGCCAAAGAGGATAATGGGAATATGAAAATACAATATATGCTAATGTGGATGTCACAATGAAACACACCATTTTGTGTGCTAATAAATAAGAAGATAAAACTGTGTTCAGGCTTATGAGAGTTTTTTGGATTTGTTTATTTGACTTTTGTATAAAATCCTAGCTTCTTTCTGAGGTATGTGGTCCTTTATCTTCTGCTGTGAGAGCAAAGTTAGAAAAACCTTGAAGTATAAGAAACCCCTGCTGCTGGATTCTATGTGGGAGGACTTGTTTTTAATGGTTTATTTTATTTTCGTTTTTATGAACATGAGATAATTGACCCCTTGACACTGTATCTCAGAGGAAAATGTCTTACACTCCAAGCTCAAAAAAAAAAAAAAAAAAAAAAAAAAAAAACCCAGCAAATTCTCGTTGTTCCTAAGTTTCGGCTTTTATCTGTAATTCGCTTTTCAGTTCTTCAACAAACTGAGAATCTACATGGGCAGTGAATAGGAGGTGACTAAGAGTAGGGTGGAGCTAGAGGCACAGCCAGAACAATAGCACAAGAAAGAGAGGCAAGAATCCACAGTGTACAGTGATAGGAATAAGAAACTGCTATGGGAGAAAGAGAGAGGGGTGGGGGACAGAGAGAGGGAGAGAGAGAGGAGAGAGAGAGAGAGAGAGAGAGAGAGAGAGAGAGAGAGAGAGAGAGAGAGAAGAAGAAGAAGAAGAAGAAGAAGAAGAAGAAGAAGAAGAAGAAGAAGAAGAAGAAGAAGAAGAAGAAGAAGAAAGAAGGAGAGAGGAGAGGAGAGAGGGGGAGGGGGAGGGGGAGGGGGAGGGGGAGGGGGAGGGGAGAGGGAGATCAGTTCTTTCTCCTAGAGTTTTTGCTCCCTAGTTCTCCTTCCTCTAAGCATTTCCTGTGGGATTGAGTAAAGATAAGCTGAAGAAACAGAGACTGGGAGTGGCTGATCCAAGAATAGTGAAATTTGAATGGGTTGGGAAGAATCTGCTGGGAAGAGTAGCCCTAGGAGAAAGGAAGTTTCTTTTCTTCAAAGACGGAGGCAGGGGCTTCATTGGAGGCGAGGAACATCACAAAGGTGAAGCCTGCACTGGGGATGAGGAAGGATGTGGTTATGGAGGACAAAAATGACTCACTAAATTAATCTTACTCCTCCAGCAGTTCATATCACGCTCCCTCTGCTCTTCTCTAGAGTCACCATCAAATAAGTATCGATTTTTTTTTTTTTTTTTTTTTAGTATGGGGTACAAGGAGGCACCTGCTCTGATTGGCCTGAATCAGTTATCAACGTCTGGTACCATTCCCATAGAACTCCGCTAAATATTCAGTCTATCACCCTGCTCAGTGGGTGATTAAATGTTAGACACAAATGTTTTACAACTTTTTTTGGGTTTTTATTTAATCTCCGAATTTTTATCCCTTTTGCTTTTATCTTGACAATCTAAAGGAAAGAATATTTTCATTTGATGTTCCTGCATACTAATTTAAATTTACATATTTTAATATATAATCCATAAATACTCTGCTCCTTGTTCCTTTGATTTGTTTTATTTTTGCAATCATAATTTCCAAAACCTTTCTTGATGCTCTTTCCTTCATCCCCATTCTTCATTCCTTATCCTCTCCCTTCCTTTTTACTTTCTATCCTTCATTTTCCCTTCTATTATAGTGTCTCATGCTATGAATTACAGCTGCATTGAAGTCACCCATGCTTCTGGTACTAACCCTCTCTCTATAATGACCTCTAGATGTTGAATTCTAAGTTTCATTTCCAGAATGTTCATTTTCAGTTCCTCTCTGAGGATCTACAATTTGTTCACAATTGTAGGCCAGGATGTTTCATAAGCTTTGGGCAAAGCATTTGCTTACCTAACAAACAACACAGATTTCAATTTTTGGCCCCTGAAAAAGCAAGGAAGGGTAGTATTAGGAGGTCTCTGGCAAGGCAGGGTATCATGCAAAAATTTCAAAAAGTACCTTCCCTTTAGTGGCTAAGTAGATGAAACAAATATTTGAGGCTTATGTTTAAAGCAGAAAGGACTGTTGACTACTATAAAACCAGAGGTTGAACCATGTCTATTTCTTTTTTTCCCCTTCCTTTTCTTTTCTAGTAAATAAATCTTCTGCCTTAATGAGGCATGATCCTGCCTCTACTTGTCTAATTAATGAATGTCCTTTCATGATTGTGTGTGGAGGTTATTTTGATGTTAGTAATTTCCCTTTGGCTGAAACACTTTATGGAGGACACGACCCTGCTTCTGCCGCTGTAGGACCTGCTTTGAATGTCTCCTGAGTCAGAATTCCTAATTATTTTTTGAGAACTAAATTTGATTTGTAGGTTTGTCCTAAGGCCAAAAACACTGCCTGTTAACATGAAGATGCAGGAGACACCGTTTTTCAGAAACAATTATTAATTACTACCTTGGCATGGCGAGTTGCATTATTATTTATCATGCAGTCATTCCTGCTTGACCACTGTCTGAGTGAGGATTATTCCTACCCTAATACTGCTGCACTTGGTGGTAAACCATTGTAAAGACACATGGCACAGGTAGAAAGAGGCCTTAGAAATGTACTTCTGCCAATTGCTTATCTTCATTTGCTTGGAATAGTCTGCCCCCAGATAATGGTTTCATCCTAGCTTACACTCTAGAAAAAAATGTATCTATAACAGACCAGAATAGGGCAGCTGCAAATTGGAAAATATTATGTAAATGTGCATTCCTCGGAAGCATTGAGGCTTTGACATTGTTTGTCGTTGGAGAAAGGTTGAGTAATACAAAATTTGGTGGCAGAAGTGGAGCACTGATGTTTATAGTGCAACAAAACAACACCCTAACCTAAGGCATAGGCCATCACCTTTAGGGTATGACAATAGATAGCAAGTGAACAGTTGATTAAATTGATTCCTATAATATTTAAGTATATTTGCAGTATTTAATAAACTACAGCTTTTCTCGACACAATGGTAAGAAAAGGGGTGGTAGCTGAATTAAGTGTTATGAGTACATGAGAGAATAGTTTGTAAGGATAAAATAGTAAGCCAGGGAAGAACAAATAAGATTATTTTATATTCAAAATATGGAGTGAAGGGGGGAAAACAATCCATAAATGTTGGCAATCACAGGGTCTAATAATGCATTCCTGTTTCCTTGCAAACCAAAGATAAATTCAAGAATTACTTTGAATAAGAAACGCCTAGTAACATTGGCATAAAGATGACCTCAGGGAAAGGACCTTAGGAAGACAAAAATCTTATATAGAAACTTCTCTTCTGACTGGATTAGTCTGATCTATGATTTCATCTGACCAAGATGACCCTTAAAATAAATGTATGTTCCCTCATCAGCCCAAGAAGCTCAAAGCCATATCTATGGCAGTAGTAGAATAAAATAAAATAGAAAAAATAAACAAGAGTGGAAAACAAAGTTATCGACAAATTTACTCACAACTTGCACTGAAAGCATGTCTGTGCCTCTTTGGGGGTATAAGATGACGATGAGACACTGATTAGCTACTTTCTATTACTGTGTCAAAATGCAGATAAGAGAAAGTTAAAGCAGGAAGAATTCATTTTGGCTTGCAGTTTGATGATGCAGTCCATCATGATGGAGAAGGCATGGCAGCAAGATGAGCTACAGCTGTGGCTTCAAGAGAGTGAGGCAGCTGGTCACATTGTGACCATAGTTAGGAAGGAAGGAGTTATGAATCCTGCTTCTCCATTGATGTTGTTCCTTTTACTCAATTTTGGATTATAACCCATGGGATGATATTGGCCACATTCCGGTCAGGTCTTTTCTTTTCAGTCAAAGCTCTTCGGAAATGTTCTGCCCTCACAGGTTGTGTCTCCTCGGTGATTCAGAAGTCCGTCAACTTGACAGTCAAAATTAAGGCTGGAGAAATGGTTCAATGGTTAAAGGGTTACTGCTGGTTCTGAAATGTTATAGTGATTTCTCCTCCTGTGGATAAAATTGTATTTAATAGTAAGTATTATCTGAAAGCTGCCTTTTAACTCCATTATCTAAAACCACTTGGGCTGGAGAGATTTATTAGCATTTTAGAGCACTGTATTGCTCTTGCAGAGGACCTACATTCAGTTCCCAGCATCTAAATGACAGCTCACAACCACCTTTAACTTCAGCTCAAGGGAATATGATGCCCTCTTCTGGCCTGCTGGGGCACCTACATGCATATGTTGCAAGAACAGCATGTGAGCAAAACACTCATATACATAATACAAAAAAAAATTAAAAAAAAAACATTTGTTTTTCACATTCTCCTTGAAGAAAATACCATAAAATGAAATGTGTTATTCTAATAGTAAATGATCAATTCTTAAAAAGTCAGATCATATTATAATTTGTTTTAGTTTTAGAAATTATCTTGACCAATGTCTTTTCCAGTTGAGAAAATGGTGGCTCAGAGCGTCTAAGCGATTTGTTATTCAACATTGTGTATTCTTACTATTGGCTGCTGCATGCAGACTCTACTACCCACTTGACTTCCTAGCATCTCTTTTGTTATATAATAAGCATGCCAGGTTGATTATATGTAATGAAAGGTGACATATTTCACCAAAGCCTGTTCCTTTCCGTCTTGCTCATTTTAGTGAATGACACTTCAATTGATTCTTCCAGCTACTTGGACTTTGCATCATCTTTGATGGCTTACAATCCATCTCTGCCACTCTCTAATACTGTCAGCTGCATTTTCAAAATAATACACAAAATTGCAACTTCTCTCACCTCCTCTGATCCTACTTTTTTTTTTTGTCCATGTCAACATCCTCTCTCCGCTATGTATATAGCCTTAGAAACCTTTTCATAACCTCTCAGGTGTCCCACATCTTATTTTGTCTTTTCTGAGTCTTTATGACCCTGGAGCCTGAGTGACTATTTTAAACGCAGCTTCTATCCATCCTGCAATGAAGATGCCCTGGCTTGCATCCAGAGCAAGAGCCCATAGGCTTTAGAATTCACACAAAGCCTTTCCTTTTGGAGCTCTCCTCTCCCCATTCAGTCCCACCCACTCTTTTTGCTAATGTCTTCCAAGCTCTTGATGTTAATTTCGTATGCTTTGCTCTGGTCTCGTTGCTTCCTTTCAGTGAATTCTTTCAGTGAGCCAGGTAGGCTTCCCTTTTACAGACAGCTCTCTAACTCTTGAGCCTTGTTGTGTTGATTGTCCACATGATTGCCTAACTTACTGACCTCTGATCAATGCTCAGATGCCACTTTCTCAATGAATGCATCTGTACACTCTGATAAACAGTACTAGGGAAATTACATGGCATTTGTTCTGGTTCAATAGAAAATATATAATTATTGAATGAGTGAGTGAATGCTTTTTGTTAATTTCTAGATATGTGCCAGCATATTAAAGTCTTTTGGAAATAAGTGTCCTCATTTACCTTATATGTGGATACATAAGCATACACATGTCATCATCATCATCATCATCATGCTATTACAAAAGCTAATACTTGTTCTGGGGTATGAATTATTAGTTACTAGCTTTCTGGTTGTGTTATGATTAGAGTTCTGTATTTTTTTTTTCATGCAGCAAATATCAAAGACATCCTAGATAGCTAATAGCACTATACTTTCTATTTTGAAAGAAAACAATCAATTACTTTGTTTGACAGTTGTAGCTTAAGATTGTACTACTTATAGTGTGTGTGTGGGGGGAGTGGCAGGGATCTCATTAAACTCAGCTACAGATAATATAAATTATTTCATAAAGCATGCTTAGCATGTTGTGGTTGTGGTTGTCGTTTGCTTGGGACCATTCAGAAACCAGCTCTATTTAATCCGCTCCTTCATGTGACTCTTGGTTTACCGCTGTGAGAATTAACTTATTTATAAAATTAGGAACGTATGTGCACACATAGTTTGAGACGTCTCTTATGTAAGGGGCATCCTCTTGACTCCTCAGACCCATCGTAAGGCTGGAGATGGCTTCAGCAATGATACCTGGCACGGGTGAAGGAGAATAAATGATATGAATGATACTTTAGGAGCACTGTGTAAAATCTCTGAACACAATACAGTGTCCCATCAACTTTGTCCCTTTGCCACCACGCTGCGGCAGTGCTCTGTGCTCTCGTGTGCTCAAAGACACTGGCTGCTGAACTTTTCTTTGAATAGCCGTATGTGCAAGGAGATGCCTAATACCTGTCATTAGACCATGATCACTCGTGTTTAATATTTATTGCATGCCTATAGGGCCCCTGAGACTTTGGTCCGGCATGAAACAATTTTAAAAAGCCTGTAGCCAATTAAGAAAGGCATAGTCCCTGCTCCCAAGGAGCTTATCTGTTAGCACAGACAGCACCGACGTGGGTGCGGAAAGAAAATTAATTTTTTTTCCCCCCGCTAATTGGAAAACAAGTACCTTTATGAAATGACAGGATTTATCTTCTTCTTCTCTGGACTTGTTTTCTTTGTGAGGGCCTCACGTTACATGTCTGGCAAAGAATGAAGGCACGGAAACCTGGAAAAAGGACAAGGCGATGAGGCAACAGAGAAAAAGGGATGATAACAGATGGTGTGTTGGTTGCTATAGAGCTGGAGGGAAGGAGGGCTAGGGGGGTGGTTGAGAAAACGAGTTTCTTTAAGCGGTTGCTAGGTTTCTAGGTTTTTGCAATAATTATAAGGTACCTTCTTTTTCGTGGTTAATTAATATTTAAGTTCAAGTCGTGAAGGAGGCCACATAGGGATGAGTCAGACATTGATTTCCTTTCATTTGGACATGCTACAAAACACAGCTGTGATAGAGGGCAGGCTTGGCATGAATTTCAAACCCTATCAGAGTTTATCAGGAAGGCATTCACGAGGCATCCATATTTATACTGCCAGACATTGGGGTACTGGGAATAAACTGGGAAATAATTATAAAGTATAGCTCTCTTTGTACTTACAATGCCAAATGAATGCTTTTTTTTGTTGTTGTTGTTTTGTTGTTATGTTCTTCATTTTCATCCTAGATCTTGAATATAAAAGGGTTAGCACAGGAAGATTTGGTTATGTGTGGAAGTCATATCTACTTATACTAAAATAAACGTTTATTAGTTTAAATAAAGAAAAGAATTGTAGTCCTCAATATACACATCACAAAGGCTATCTGTTAGGATTCTGCCACTCCTCCAGCTGCATGACCAAACATGTGCAGTTCAGTAGCTAAGCAAGGGGGTCTTACGTCTTATGTCATCAGTGTGCTCATGCACATTGCACAGCGTGGTCACACAATCTGCGCATGCGTGGCATAGCTCCATAAGCCCACCTGCACATGCGCAGAGGAATCCTTAAAAAGCCGGCCACAGACTTCTCCCCTCTCTTCTGCTCTCTCCTCCCTTCTCTCTCTCTCTCTCTCTCTCTCTCTCTCTCTCTCTCTCTCTCTCTCTCTCTCTCTCTCTCTCTCTCTCTTTCCTGCACCTTCCTGCACCTGTCTCTTCCACAGGCCTGGTCACTCTCTTCTGCACCCCCCCCCCAATAAAGTTCTGATACTGGGTTTTGTTATGCCTTGTGACCTTTCTTGCATGGTAACAGCACCACTTATTATTAAAACCAATACTATCTTTCCTTGTATTTATTTATATTTAAAGCACAATCATGTGGCCATCATGTTACAGGTTAGGGTAACTGTGGACTAAGGGTTATAGACAGAAAGTCAAAATCCAAAGGGCAAACTGAAAATATGTTCTGAGGATTATGCCTAATGGATCCCTACAGCTACACTTAATTAAAAGACAAAAATCATAATAATGGTGCAATGGAAAATATCAAGACAGAGATGCTGAAAATGGTCCATGGGGTCAAAGACACTACTATTTTGGAAGCCAGTTATTAGAGACATGACCAGATTTAGAAGAAAGCTAAAAGCATCTGCACACAAACAAATACACATGTTGTGCACACACGCATATGCATACGTGTAAATGCACACCTAAACACAGATACATACACACATGTACACATACTAACAAGTGTACATGCATGTATACACACAATAGATGTGTCTACATGACATTAAGTAAATAATACCTGACTAAGATCAAGGATTGATGTAAAGTCCCAGTAAATGAAACAATATGATATGAGGTTTCGTTTGTCTGTTTTTGTTTTTTATCAAAACCTTTTTAAATAGTGACGGGCTAGTGATACAGGCTTGTAATCTCAGGTATTCAGAGGAGACGGAGGCAGGAAGGTTGTGTATTGCAGAAAAGCCTGGACTGCAGAGTGAGTTCACATTAATTTCAGAAAAAAAAAAAGTTTAAAAAAGAGCTGAAAATATATCTTAAAAGTAGAGTGTTTTCTAACATGCACAAGTTTCTAGGTCCAGTGACCGAAACTAACAAGTCAGCAAAAGAAGCGAAAGCTCTCTGGGATGGAGGAAATCCTCGTCCCATCAGCGTGGCATCTTTGCTGCCTCTGCCTTGGGGAACCATTCCCCAGTTTGTGTCACTCCACTTTGCAACCTCTTTATTCCAAACCTTCCTTCAGTGTGTTTGTAATATCATCTCTCATCTGATCTGTTCACATAGAGGCAGGTGCCCTGAATTCTTCCACACTGTGTTTAGATGGTTTCTATGGAAGCTCTCTGACCATGCTGCTCACTTGGTGTTTCAGTCTTTGTATCATTTCTCAGAAGTGCCATAGGAGGTTTTTTTTTTTTTTTTTTTTTTTCAGGTGGAATTTACTCGTTATTGCTCATCCTGAAATGTTTGCCACACATGACTTCTCCAGACAGACAAAAGTGAAATTTTCTTCTGAGACTTGGGAATGTAGATGAAAATGATTGGTGCTGTTCTTTTTTTTTTTTTTTTTTTTTTTTTTTTTGGTTTTTCAAGACAGGGTTTCTCTGTGTAGCTTTGCGCCTTTCCTGGAACTCGCTTTGGAGACCAGGCTGGCCTTGAACTCACAGAGATCCGCCTGCCTCTGCCTCCTGAGTGCTGGGATTAAAGGTGTGTGCCACCAACGCCTGGCGATTGGTGCTGTTTTATACCTGCAAGTTGCTGTGTATTTGAATCCAGGAACAACTGTGTTTGCCAGTTCATTGTGTAATGAAGACTTTCAGCTACCACTAATGATAAAAAGGATGACTAAGATTCTTTGGGTAAATTATCCACAGGGAGACCCAGAAAAGCACCCCTGTATACATTTTGAGACTTAGGTAAATATTTTATTATAGAAATGTGTAGCTTTGTTTTTTGAGAAGCAATGCACTAGCATAGTGAACACAGCTATGTAATTCCACTGCGTTTCAGGTGCATCTTGGACATTTTCCACAAATTCACCTCTTACTGTGTGATACATCTATGTTTGGACCTTATCGCTCAGTCTTGTTTTAGGCAATTGTTTTCTTTTTCAGGTGAAAACTCTTAGTCACTTCAAAGTATTTATTAAGCTGTTAATTTTGCTGCTCAAAAAGATGAATACAGTAGTGAACTGACTGCAGATTTTGTCCCCAAGACTTCCCTAATGCTACTATGGAGTTGAAATGTATTGAGGAAGAAGGTAAGTATCATGAAATTTGCAGGAGGCCTGAGGGATGAGGCTGGAGGAGGTTCCTCTCTTGGTATCTGAAGCAGAGTTAAAACTTTAGAAAATATGAGAAGGAAGAATGCATGGAAGAAATTGCTATTGTAATAGGAATTGGGGGCATCACAGTTATCTTCCAAAAGTACACCTCAACTGCCCAAATCCTTTTCCAAATCCTTTTGCTTGGTGCTTTCCCAAATCCTTTTCTTTGTGGAATTATTAGCCATCTTTTCTTAGTCATTTCCTTCTCCAATCAAGTGAATGAACTTTAAGTGTTAACAAACCCCCTGACTATGGAACAAGTGGTAGATACACACACACACACACACACACACACACACACACACACACACACAATTCTATAATGATCTTCCTTTCTTCATTCTTATCTTGTCTAAACTTACCAGCCTTTGGAAAGTAAAGGTGTCATTAAAAGTGAATTTTGGTATGTTTCTCAGTGAAGTACCAGGGGTTGTTGAAAGTGATAAACCATAAGAACTTATTCTGTGTTGCTCTGGGAGCTCCCTGCTTGGTAGTTAGAAGCACATGGCTGACACTTGAGATTGAGCATTTGGGAGTTAACCACTGTGCATTAAAGCTTACAAAAAAAAAAAAAAAAGGTTCCCTTTGGGAATTAGTCATTTTAGTGTGATAATGAAATTTCATTGACTTGAGAGGGCTGAACAAAAAACTTTAGGCAAGGTCCTAGGGAGTGGAAAAAGAACTGAAGAATCAAGATGCAGGAAAATTATTCTACAGTCAGTGCATCATTCACTTGAGTTTGCTTATGAGATAGATTGTCTTTCCCTTGCTTTAATGGGCCAGAGTCCACTTTAAAGACCTATACCCAGAACTAGGTCACCTGAGGAACAACATGCATGTTGTCACAGCATCTTTCCTGGTGAGATGATGCTCTTCTCCCAAAAATGGGTCTTCTCTGTGTTCCTGGTTGATGAAAAGATGAGTTGATGAACAATATCAAACAATCGACTAATTGAGGACTGTATCACGGTATTCATAGGAATACTTTCTTTCTTCATGGAACAAAGCATTCTGAATAACATTTCTAAGTGCATCCTCCATGATTGGTTATAATACTGAGGATGGTAGGCTAGTATTCATAACAATGTGATAATGAAAAACAGAAAATGCTCATACCACTTATTCTGTCCAGGCATTATATAAATTAGGTTAGATGACCTACCAGGAAGAAACAGTATGTTTGATAAAGTCTTTAAATTCTCATCTATGGCACCTATGTTAGAAATTGGATAGATTCTCAAAAAAAAAAAAAAACCCATTTCTCCTTCCTGAGCACATAGTAACTTTATATTTTCTGGTCTTCTTGAAAATAGATGGGAGCTTTCTACTCAGTGGACACCCAGTGAAGAATTTCACCTCATTTCCAGCTTAGATGGAAGGATACAGAAGATTTGTTAGGAAGCTTCCAGGAGACCCCCAAACAATCTTTCCAGAGATGAGATTTTATGATCAAGATAAGGCCCAAAAATTGACTTATGAGACATCTCCTCAGCTCTCCCAAGAACAGCTTATTAACGGCAAGCAGATGTACTCTAGATGCATAAGAAAGATACAGATTAGTTACAATCACACAGGCCTTTATTTTCTCCTGCACTCCTACATGATCAGCCTTAGGAAACACTCTATAACATAGAAACAACCTGGATACCCAAGTTACCACAGGGCTGAGAGTTTCCAGTTTGACTTTCAGGAAGAAAGAAGTAAGTTTTACTTTCCTATGTTTAGTCCAGTTTATGAGTTTATTTATTACTATATTTAGCCTGGGTGATTGTAGATAGTCCCCAGCTCTTCCAGAAAGAACCTTTCTCCATTGTTTAAATGACAGCCACCTGAAAATCTGTATACTGTGAAATTAAATGCTACACAGCTGTTTTATTCTGTGTCATCATAGTAAGATGCATTTTTTTTTTGTCTCTGCTCTTCTTTGGGCTCATCACCCTATAGGGAGACAGAATTTCTCAGTCTGGCTTGAAGTGGGGAGTGTCTACACAGACAATAAGAGAGAAAATCTGTTCTAGATAGTGAAAGGTATGCCAAAGACACCAGGCTACAAGTCTGGAAAGAAAACCCAGTGAAGAATTCCTGAACTCATCTCAGAGAAGTGGGTTTCTGCAATCTGTTATTCCAAGAGATTGTAAATCTTTACCATTGTTTTAATGGTGAGGGGAAACAAGGTGAGATTACTGTAGCTAGGGAACAGAGGGAGCATCAACTGGGTTTAAGCCTTGTGCTGATAGAGGTGGCATTGTTGGGATGATGAGAGTCTTGGTTAAAACTTGGAAGACAAGAATTAGGAAAGACATTAGCATTAGCTGGGAGCCATCTACTGCAGCCTTAGTGAAGTAGAGGCATCTTTCCTCACTGGCCAGCTTTCCTTAGGCTTAGAGAGTCAGCTGGTCCAGAGTTGAGAGCAGAGTCCAGAACAGAAAGGGAAGCGAAACTCTCTCTCATCTCATTGCGGCATGTGTTCCCAGCTAAGCTGTATGTTATTGTGTAGAACTCAATTGTACATTCATTTTTAATAACTTCCATTCCTCCCCAGTTGTACCCAGCATTTGAGGGGCTTTGAGACTGATTTCCTGATCTCTGAATGCGACAAACGGCACTCTCCCATTATTCACGACTCCTATTTGTGAATTGTTAGGAAAATAATGACTAATTGTATTTTTTAGAAATAACGTGAAAGTTGGCACTCTTGATTTAAAGATATTTCTACAGAATTTTATTATGAAGACAGCCTTTACTGTGTGAGCAGTCATGCACTGCTAAAAGCCTCCGAGTCACAATAACAAGAACATTAAGTTTACAGCAAGGATATTAAAATATTTGAATTTTTTAATAAAGCAACGTGGCAAACGCTTTTGAGCTTAACTCTTTTCCTTCTCCATCTCTCTACCTTGTCTGAATAAACTATTACTCCATTAGTCTATACAGGAGAGACAAAACTTCATGTTCTCTTAAGGTCCTGCAGGGTTTGAGAATTAAATTTATAAAGCAAAGATGGAAAGAAGCAACACATGAAAATGTGTTCAATACAAACTTTGTGTGGCAAAGGATTCCAGACAAGGAAATGAAGACCAAAAGAGCTGATGATTTAAATGCTGTGTTGAATAAAATGTACTAGATTATAAATCTGCAACAAGGTAAAGGGGCTTGGGCTAGGCAGTTAACTGAGTGAGTGGCCTACAAAGACAAAAGCTAGCTGATTAAAACTGGGGCAAAATCCTTCTGTCTCAGTTTTCTGTCCTTGACAGTAACAATGCTGCATCCTTCATGTGGGAATTTTATCTTCTGCTTTTAGGAAACGGCATGAAGGGCAGATGGATCTTTTTGCACATGCCATTTTTTAAAGTGCTTTTAACTTAATCAATATGCCAGAGTGGTGTATTTTTAACTTCTTTGTCTGTAATATTTTTCCTCTAGTCCAACCTCCTGATAGGTATCACATTATTGTTTCAGACTCATGTAGTTTCCAATGATATTGTTCTTATTTGAAGATTTAAAACAGGAAGCATTTGCCATAAGAGATGCAAATAGCCAGTTACAAGCAAACAGGAAGCAATTGCTATAATAGATACGAATAGCCTATCACAAGCATGTATGAAGTTAACTAGTCTTTTGTGTGTTTGCTTGCTTGTTTTTTCTCCAAGAATTGTGTCAAAATCTTTGGGCCATGAGAAAAACAAGGGGAAAACAATAGAAAAATCAATTGGATTACATTATGCTAATTAAAAGATAGTAGTTAGGGAAAAAAAGATCAGTGGGAGAAGGAAGATTGTAAGTTGTTCTCAGAAAACCAAGTTTTACAAAATCAGTTTTGTGAATTAATGCATACCCCATTCTTTATGGCATGGCATGACATAAAGCCAGATTAAACTGCTTAAGCTTCCTCTATCTGTAAGTGTCCTAATCAGAGCATTAACTCAGCAGGTCAAGGTCATGACCCCAGGATGAAACTTATGACAGAGCTGGGGCTACACGGGTTAATGGGTACTGTACCTAGAACAGTGTAAGCCATAATGTGACTCTGGGAGTCACTGGTGACCAATCATACACAGAGGAAGTGAGACAAAGCATTAGAAACATTGTGATGATTTACAGGCCAGTAATCTGTATATTGAGCCTAACAATGTAATGATTGGAGTTGTATATTAGATATCATTTTAATTTCAATTTTCTCCTAACTGACTTCTAGTGTACTTTACAGAAGTATTTACTCACAACATATAAATTAATATGAAGCACATAATGTTGGGGCAAGAGATGATTTGAAAGTAATTGGCAAAGAACATACTATTTAAGGTACAGAGCCTGTGTATAGGAACTGCTAGCTGCATGAGTTCAAGCGTCGCATTCCTGTAGGATGCTGGGTAAACAGATGAAAGGTTTTTTGTTCGACTTTCCAGGATGGGCAACGCTGATATCAGTTTCTGAGAAGGCTGTGAGAATATAAAGTGAGGGCACAGTGGCTGGTACGAGGTGAGGGCTTTTGTTATCCTTGACCATAGAGGTGTAAGTCTAGAGCTGAACAGTCTTGGTGTCAGTGCTGGGGGGCAAAATCCAAGAGGCAGTTTCCAGTGGCCCACAGTCAACCTCCCTAGAAAGTCTTGTAGGCTGAAATAATCCAATTCTCCAGGAGGCATCAGGGTTTTATAGTTGTATTATGGTCTGTTGTATCAGCATATCAATGATGATAAAAAAGGCTGTTTGTAAGCTATCCTGGTCTAAGGGGCAGATACAAACATATAGCTATTTACATATTTTAATTCTTCTCTGCCTGACACCTCCTTTCTCCTGCTGATAGACATAAGTGAACTTCACACCATGCCCGTTTCCTCTTCATTAACATATGGTCTCTTTATACTTTATCCCCATTTTACCTGGTAATTGCCTCATCATTTGTCTGTGTCTCTTGCTACAAAATAATTTAAGTGAATGCAGGGCCTGTGTGGTGCTCAGGCCTCTCCAACTCTGGATTACCTTCTCTACCCTTACAATGATTGTCTAACATTCTTTCTTAGTTTTAAGCATACACAACCAAGAGCAGAAACTGATGCAATTCAGAGGAAAAAACAAACAAACAAACAACAACAACAACAAAAACAAAAACAGTGGAGGTGACAAAGCTTTTAAATTGTTGGTTATTTGTCTACAATGAAAAGAGTAACTATTTTTAGGTTGGCATGACATGTGTGGGTATTGGCTCTTCTTTCAGTCCTGTGACCTTGGGTAATTCAGTGAAATCTGAGCCTCAGGTTCTTTCCTGATACAATAATGACTAGTGTTGTACCCGTTTCTCGAAACCCCCAGAGACCACCAAGGAGCCAGTTTCTGAAGCAAGCACATAAGGGTCCTTTTATTCAGGTTCAACCTGGGCCACCCTATGGCAGATGGAAGGAAATGTGGTGGCAACCACGAGCCCAGTTGTAGAGGTTTTTATAGGAAAAAACCACAAGCCAGGAATTGGCAACTTGGGATTGGGTAGAAGGGCTATGGGGCGAGGTGATTTTTTGAAACTACTGGTATAGACTTTTGGCTTAAAGCCACATTTGAAACCATTAAATTATACTTTTGGTGGGGAACCACAACTTGCTCAGTAGGATTATCTGGACTGCTCAGTAGGATTATCTGGATATCTTCAAGGCCATAAACGCAGACAGAATGTCTGCAGAAGCATATAGTCGTGTATCTGTTTGAGATGTCATGGCACATTCCTCAGGTCCTTTCTGGAACTGAGTACAGCAGGTGGTCTAAGATGGTGGCCCTATCCTTAGATGGGATCTGTATTGCCTTCACACTAGTTTAAGTTATACAGCTTAAGCTGTTATATTTCATGTATATCTCACGATAGCCAATAATTATCAAGTAATGCTGCATATTCTACAAAGTGTGTATGTTTATATGACTTTTAAACCCTAGTATAGATTATAATCTAAACAAGGATGAAGGGAGATATGCACGATTATTCCAAAATTCATAAAGAACTTTGATTTTTTAAGGGCATTAAATTTTGTGCTAGATCACAATATTACCAAAGAACAGAAAAGAGTGACTTGAACCAGAGCCTCTAGCTAAAACCCTGTATCTTTCCATTCTTGTGTTAACAGAAGTGAGGGTTATTTGTAATAAACACCAGGCATTCTTATCATCAATTTCTACTTCCAGAAAATTCCAGTCCTGCTGATACAGGAAGAGCCATTGACCTCCAAAACCTAGTAACAGGCAATTGTGATTATTTTGCTAAGCAATAGGAGACAACATTAAACTATCATATTATGGGGCATCCAGAACATTCTGCCATTTCTAGTTTCTGATGCAATAGCATTTCCTACAGGCATCTTCCCTGGTGGGCTAGTTGCCAAAACAGATCTGTCTTTTTTTTTGTGGATTGCTTTTGTTGAAACTCAGTGGACTCATTTGATAAGGTGGAAAATTTCAAGCCATGGTTCATCTTTTGCTCTGTGGACTATGTTTAGGAGTTGGCTCACATGCTGCCCCTCCCAGGGAGGAAAGTGACAATAAAGGAAGAATTATACACTGGAAAAACCTGGTTGACAGGAATTAGCTAGAAAAGCAAAATTAAATGTTATTAGAAGGCAAATGGCTGGCTCTGTTTTCACTCCACCATGGGTAAGACTCCTTAGCGGCTGGGCTTGGAAGGGCCAGCACAAGAGCTGTGCTTGGAGATAGCACCATTGAGCATGATTAAGGTAATGTTTCTTCATTGCTTAAGCAATAGAAAGGAAGAGCTAGGCAAAGGCATTTTGCTTTAATCTCAGGCATGGTGAGACAGGATGATGCTGGAAAGCTACAAATGGCAGCTTCTCCTCTTCAGATATAATTGACGTACTTAATCTAGGGAACAGAGAAAGGGGAAAAAAAACATTTACATCATCTCATCCATAAAATACTTTTAGAAAATCTCAGGACTTTGATGTATGCAGAAATCATAAGAGAAGCACAGGAGATATTTATGACATTGTAGTTTAAAGGAAGTCATGTCATCTTCCGGGTCTGACATGACTCCCCTTGTGACATCAGGGAAGATTTTGCATTGAACTGTGCCTCTGTTTTCCATTAACAAACCAAAGAGAATACTATCAATATCACAGGCATTTTGTAAAACCTAAAGCCTCCCACAGATCTGAAGATGTTTAAAACATCACTATTGATGATTATATTCACTGGTGAGGAATATTCAGCATCTGATGGCATAAAGTAACAAGTATGGAGGAAACACTGAAATGGCCCTGATGTCTGTCTTATTAGGGATTTGAAACTCAGACTTAATTCTCAAACAAACAAACAAACAAAAAACACAAATGGAGAGTAAATATTTGAAAAACAAATAATGTCCATCATCCCTTGACATCTGGGATTGCAAATTAAAACAAATTTGAGATTCCATCTCACTAAGAACAAAATGACAATGATTGTGTAAACAAATGTCCAGTTGTAAAGAGACTGTGGACGACAACACTGACCAGCACAGCAAGCTACATACTCAAGGGTGTGATAATGGCACTTATATATTTTTTTAACTTATGAAATTGAAAATAATTCATTGAAAATAATTTTTCATACTATGTATTCTGATCTTAGTTTCATCTCTCCCAACTCCTCCCAGCTCCTTCTCACTTCTCCATCCATCCAACTCCATGCCTTCTTTCTTTTTTTTTTTTTTTTAGACAGTGTTTCTCTGTGTAGCCTTGGCTGTTCTGGAATTTGCTCTATAGACCATGCTAACCTTGAACTCATAGATCTCTATGAGAAAGTTTTAATTCCTAGTAAGACAGACATTAGGGCCACTTCAGTGCTTCCTCCATGCTTGTTACTTCACATAGCTCCTTACTCCCTGAAGCAAGGGTTTGATGTTGAAGGCATCCCATTTAGGATTGTGAATTCCAAAGTCTTTCACTCCCTGTGGATCTCCTTTTTATCCCTATCTACTGCTAGAGGAAGCCTCTCTGATTATGGTCAAGCAAAACACCGATCTATGGGTACAGCAGAATGTTGTTAGGAGTAAGTCTTCTGCTCTGTTTCTTTATCAGACTATAATATTCGTATTATCCTGAGGCCCAAGGTTTATCTGGTCTCGGGTTCCTGGTCATGAGAGCAGTGTTGGGCGTGGGGTCCTGAAATCCTACCAGAGAGTAGTTGTTCACTCCCATGAGGTTTGTGCCACTACTGCACCAGCATATCATGCAGACAAACCATTGTTGTGGGCCTTGGCTTATAGACTGGTTGGTGGTTACCTTTTTTCTCTGGTGGCTTTGGCACTTATATCTTGGAGGTAACTGACATGTGTCTAATTGAACTTGAGGCCCACCCAAGAGGAGGGAATGGATGCCTAGTACTGTAAACCTAGCCAACTACTTGCAGCTGGTGAGTTCGTAGGACCTAGAAAAGAACCCACTACTGCCAAGTTTCTGAACAATTATGATTTGCAGCTGCATTCTACTTATCCTTATTTTGACAGAGAAATGTAGCATTCACTCCTCGTCAAAAATACTTTCTTCAGCAGTCAGAGACAACCAAAGGATTCCACTACTGGTCAGAATTAAAAAAACAAATGACCCCGAGATGCCCATTCCCAATACATCTACAATATAATCATTACACCTAAGACTCATGGAACATCATGGAAAAGTGGGAAGAAAGAATTTAAGAGGCAGTGAACCAGGACATCTAATGTGGGATTGTTTCCTTTGCATATAATAGAAAGTTGTGCCCATGAGAATTCAACAATTTGGTTACCTAAATAAGACATACAAGATACAATGATACCACCAGTTGACATCACAACACAGGTGGAGGAAATCTCACAAGATACCACCTCTACATGAAGAGCTACAACCAATTAAAGGCTGATGAGAGAGAGAAAAAAAATCAGTCTTTTCTAGGGATGAGCTCCCAAATAGGTTATCCAGCCATAAGTGATAGCCCTAAAGAAATATACATATTAACAACAATAAATGGACTCATAAGATTGTGTTTGTGTGTATTTTATGTGCATATATGTGTGTGTAAAACAGCAATAGTATAATAGAAGAGGTCACAAATTTGAGAGGAAGTGAGTGGCACATTGGAGGAGCTAGAGATGGAAGAGAGTGGATGAAGAAATGATGTAACTCTAGTACTCATATATGAGATTCTAAAAACATAATCAAAATAAAAGTTTAAAATATTTTTTATGGAACAAGAGAGTAAAATTTGGATATGGAAATAAAAAAGAAAGGAAGAAAGTGGAGTCAGATGCTGGTAAAGATGTGGGGAAAGAGGAAGCATTTTACAATATTTGTGGGAGCATAAATTTGTACGGACTATTGAAATTGATTTAGAAGGTTTGAAACAAACATAAAAATAGAGCTACCACATTCTTTAGTTATGCCAGCTCTGAGAATGTAACCCAAGGACTGTAAGTTATCCACCACAATATTCGCATATCCATGTTTATTTCCATACCATTCACTATTGCTAATAAATGGAAACTACCAAAATGCCCATGAATGAACAAAATGTAGCACATGTACATGACATAATTCTATTCAACAATAAAGGAAAATGAAGTTGTGACATTTGTAGAAAGATGCCTAGAACTGAAGGTAATTGTGCCAATGAAATTAAGCTTATATTAATATAGAAACATGCTTTCCCTCATACATAGAAGCTATATTTTAAGTTCTAGATATGTTAATGTATGTGTATGTCTGGGGTAATCACTAAACTAGAAAGGGTCCGTGAAAGCTGAAGAAGAAATCTAAGGCGGGGCGGCGGGGAGGGGAGAAAAAGGGATGGAAAAATGCGTGACATGAAAACAGAAAGGGCATTACTTGGAGGAGGAAGGAGATGCTCAAGAAGATGCAGAAAGGGAGGGAAGGGCAGTGGGCAAGGAGATGAATAAGAACGAAGTAATATGAATGTGCCATAACGAAATCCATCACTTGGCATGCTATGTTTAATATTAATAAAACATAAAATAATATCTCAAAAATCACATTTTGCTAACTACTTTCAAATCCGCATCACAGTTTTGCTTGTTTTGATTTCTACGTGTGCAGCTTCTCTTAAAAAGTGTTAATTATGGACAAGATATTTCAGAAAAATCAGACAGCTTGTCTACCGGTGTTTTAGAATTTGGTGCCTTCTCCAAGAAAGTGGAAATTGACAAACACATCTTAAAAGTAGGTACATTTTCTCACCTGCTACTGAGAGAAGCATGAAGAAGAAATAAGTTGGTTCTGATTTACAGCTGTATCTCTGTGTACTAGTAAAATTTTCTTGTTCTTTCCATAATATCAGAGAGAAAAAGTTACAGGAAGAAAGATTCATTTTGGCTAATATTTTTCTCATCCCACACATTTAGGCAGAACACTGTGGTGGTAGAGTGTGCAGCAGGGAAGGTTCTTACCTTATTGTCAGCCCAAAGCAAAGATTGAGACCAAAAAGGGCAAGAGACAAGATACCCATAAGAACACAACTAGGCTCCACCTCTAGTCTTTCCAGAACCTCCCCAAATAGTGCTCTGGGGGAATAGGGATTAACACATGATCTTTCAGGGAACATTTCAATATAATCCCCAATACTATGTTGTTTTAAAACCCCTTATGTTTATGTTAGACCCTAGCAATTTTGGAGGCTCCTTGTAGTTTCTTCTTGGTCAGAAGCACTGGCTATACACATACTTGATGGTTGTCATTTAATCTTCTTGGTCAGGAAATTTGGATGCACATCTGATAGTTAATATCATTTAATATAGTTGTCAGTTCACCTCTTAGATATTTTTGCCCTTTGTATCTGACTATGGAAGCTCTATTAATTTTTTACCATATTATTCTACACAATAACCAATTTTTTTTTAAAAAATGCCATTAGAAATTCATATACCTTTTGCTTTGTACATCCTCCTGATTTCCTTCTAATAAAGACAACAGATTTTCTCCTGCCTTTCGGACACCATGTGAAATACTATTTCTTCTTTAGTCTTAGGCTTGCTGGAGTAGAATAAGGTAGAATAAGACTAATTATTAGGTACTGATTTATTTAGTGATTTACATAAATCATTGCTCATACTGTCTATTTGCCAATCATGATCTTACTCGCTACCTGGAACATAATGACCTGGAAGAATAGCTGAAACAATGGGTTGTTGCCCTTAACAGCCTGCTGACTGCCATGGGCACGTCTGAAAATATTGCTTGCTTGCCTTCCCCTACCTTGTGGTTTTAGAGCATAAAATGAGACTAGAAACTGGACCCAACTTCAAAGCCTTTTGGGAGTGATATGAGCTTAGGTCCACTGGTGATATACTCTCTATTTCCCTCTCACTGTTGTCTGAGTATTTATACCAGAAAGAATTCCCCAAAATTATCAGCATTCACAATGCTACCACCAAGAATGTCTGTTCTCAGACCATCAATCACAGTTCTGGACCAAGAGAGTGACTCACCCTGCAGGTCTTGGAACTTTTCAGTATCCATAATTACATGAATTGATTCCTTAAAATAAATCCTTTGGTTCTGATTTTCTTGAAGATATCAAGAAAATGTGTTGATTTCCTTGAAAGAATTTTAGCAATAATTATATTTCATGTTGTCATCTTACTCATATTGAGCATTCTTCATTATCCATCTATTACTATGTAGTAATTTTGTAGACAAACTTTTGTCACATCTTGGAGAAGGAGGAGCAGAAGCACAAGTCATGGAGGAAGCTGTCTGTAGAGTGCTTACCTTACAAGTTCAAGGTAATGAGTCTGAGCCCCTCCTTCCTCCAGAGACCATGTCTAATAAAGAAGTCAGGCATGGTGGTACACACTTACAATCCCATGCTGAGGAGACAGAGATAGGAGAATCCAGCCAATCTACTTGATTATCTCTGGGCCAATGAGAGACCCTCTTTCAATAAAAGATGGGATGTTTTGAAAGAATGATGCTTGAGATTGTCCTCTGGCCTTCACACGCAGTTGTACAAATGTCTGTATACACTCGAATACACATACATGCACTTCACACTAACACATACCACACACACTCACATACACACAAGTGCACACATGCATGCACACACACATGAACACATGTAAACACCATACTCACAAGCAACCCCAACAATTACACATCTAAACAACGAAAAGAAGTAATGGAAAATGGCTGTGTATGTTTGGCCATACATACATATGGACATAAGTGATTAATAATTGTAGAATTTTTGTCAATGTAAACAATCATGTTAAGTTTAACACCATTTTTGTGCATTCTTGTATAGTGGTTTCCATCACTTCGGTCATTAATTCTTGCCCTGGATACCTTGCTGGTGTTTTCCACCTAAAATAGGCTACAAGATTGATAGCTTTACAACTTCAACTTTAGATTTTCTTCTTTCCCAAATTCGGACTGAGTTTGGGTCAAATCTGGGTCAGAAAGATATTAGGGAAGTCTTTTGAAATCCTGTTCAGATCCATCTATCAAGTACACACAACAATTGAGACTGCTTTCTCTGAATACCCTCTTAAACAAGTTGACCTTTCAAAATTCTCTTTCCCATTGCATGTTTCTTTCTGCACTTTGTCTATGGAGTTTATGTTGAACTTTTTACAGATTTTTTTTCTTTAAAACCTCAAGGCCCTCCACTTCAGTTGTTTCCATTAATTGTCTAGCCCAGACAACCAAGTACTCCAAAAAGTTTGGAGTGATGAGATAGTCTTCTGTTAGTTTAGGAGTAAATTCATTTCCGGGTCACTCGTGTGGAGCAGTACAACTGCATTAATCCCTGAATTTCTCTGATGAAGACATTATTGTCTATCACAGACAATACACAGAACAGATAAAGCAGGCTACAGGACATTAATTTGTAAGCTATCAACTGATATAGAAGTGTATTGTTTCTATAGCCGTTGAGTTATGATCCTACATCTCCTACTTCTCGTGTTTACAATAAGATGACTCTCTCTCATATCCTTCATATTGGGCAGTGACAATATATATTGACACTTTATGTATATCTTGCTTAATTATTTTCTAAAGTTTGCTTTATGCAACAATGATGCTATAATTTCATTGGAATTTGTGACTCAGATAGCAACTGGAAATTCCTTCCCATTGTCTGTCAGCTGTCACAATTCCAGTGAAACCCGGTTTAACTTTCCATCTTGGAGCATTTTGTGGTGATGGGCTGACTTCTCTGTGCCATCCTCCAAAAAGACACTCCAAATCCTCACAAGACAGATGAAATATACACTTTTGTACTTGATGTTAGCCAGAAGGTCAAAAGGTTTGGAAGTGTAAGACATACAGAATGTATTAATCAGCTTTCAGTTTATTACTTTATAATAAACAAAGTTTTCAATGCAAGAGTAGTTGGGAGGGCAGAGAAACAAGGAGGTATCTGGCTTATAAGCTTTTCTCCATCCTGAAATAACAGTGGTGCAAAATAACAGTGGCAATATTCTCTGGCACATAATCAGAATTTTCATTTGTTTAAAAATATTTGTGCTGAATCTTTTTGGCCCAACCCCCCGTGATTCTACTCTGCAATGTATTCTATTTGTAGGACACAGACATAATAATCTAGAAAGATAATTTAAAAACATTTGTCTCCCATATTCCACCTCTCAGGAGAGTTTGCATGTGAATTGAAAGAACTCCCATGATAACATGTTACAATAGAATTTATGATTCAGAACAAAAATTACAGTGACTGTCTTCACAAAGCTTAATTCTTTTGCTGACCTTTAATGATGCTGGATTCTCCTGCCTCAGGAGTCTATTTGGACATAAATTGGAGACTTCCAATATCAAAAAATGTAATTAATATGAATAAAAGTTCTCAGTTATTAAATTCTCATACTCAAGTCTTTACATAGTCACCTCGCTGAAATGGCATAGAAAAGGTGCAACGTCCCTGCCTGAAGGACAACCTTGAATTCAGCAGACCCCTGTGGGGACTTATTAATTTCCTTTATTACAGTCAGATTCACTCTGCCTAGTATTCCTGTTGACCACGTTGCACTTCTTCAGCTTGAACAAGAGTAGATTGTCACCATTATCCCAAGTTATTTTAAATATTCAGAGAAGACAGCTGATAGAAAAGAGACAGCTATCATATATTTGGGCAATCCTGTGTATGTAATGTATTCTTAAATTTCAATTATCAATGGCAACAACAGAAACAAAGACGAGGATCAGGTTGATCCTGCAGGCAAATCCCCAACCATGCTTGCTCATGGATGTGGAGTTTTCACTTTATAGTTAAGCATCTTCTTAAAAAGACAAGGGACTCTCAGAAAACAATTGCCCTGGAAAGCAGATTACTTCAAAGCAAGAGAAAACTGAAAATGATACTATTGGGGGTGAAGAAACAGTTCAGTGGTAAAGAGCACTGGTTGCTCTTATGAAGGACCCGGTTTCTGCTGTTCCTAGCACCAACCCAGTGGCTTATGACTGCCATGTAACTCCATTTTCAAGGGTTCTGACACCCTTTTCTAGTCTCTGTGGGTACCTGCATACATATGGTGCAAACTACTATAGCAGCTGCTTCTGCTGCTTCTACTATTACTTGGTAAAGATTCCCTTTAGTCATTTAAATTCTCTTTGTTTAACTTTCTGCCCTGCCTCACAGTTTTCCCCCAAATCTCTTTAATAATTGTCTGAAAGTCCTTCTTGACCATGAATGCATTTTCTTGGAAATATCCAGCTAATTCCTTGGTCAATTTAGTCAAGATGTATCAGTGTGATTTTCCTGCTCAAAGCAGACATGTACATACAATGAGATCTGTCTTAGAACACAGGACAATGCAATCTTTGATTTTAACTGACATATTGTCTAGAAAAAAAAAAAGCCTATGTCTATTATGCCTGCTGTGTGTGCTGCATTTCTCAAACCCTACAAGGATGAAACATCCTTTCAGCAAGTGTGTGTGTGTGTGTGTGTGTGTGTGTGTGTGTGTGTGTGCAGTCATACTGTGAACTCTGTGCCCTTTGGCTTATCTGTACAATCTGCTATATCTGATCTTCTCTTTTATTAAATGGGTGTTTTTTAAACAGGATTGCTCATTGGCATCACTGAGGGTTTGGACCATGATGGTATCATTGATACCAGGCTAGGCGAATCTGATTTTATGCGGCGCAAGTGGTGCTTGTAAAAGGCCCCTTGGGTGACTTTATTGTATCTCCAATGCCAATAGCCTTCCAAAGAGTTGACATTGTCTATTGTGGCCAGTTATGATCTACTCTGAGTCTTTCCCTGCTCAGGGTTTCCATTCTCAGTACCCTCATAGCTTTCTCTCGCTGGAATGTAGACCGGAGATAAGTTCTAGAGAACAGATACATTTGGCTCATAGTTTTTGAGACTCCAGTGCATGATCAGTTGGACCTGCTGCTTTGGCCTGTGGAGTGGCAGCCCCATCACAAAGGGATGGTGTGGTGGAGTAAACTACTGCCCTAGATCTAGGGTACATAGAGAGAAAAAGGAGTTTCACACATATACCACACATGACTTAAAAACCTCGTGTTTGTGTCCATGTATTAAAATTTCTACCTTCATCCAACAGTATCTTACTGCTGATCAAGCCCTTTGCTGGGATCTTCAGGGAGGATATATATGAAAGTCAAAGCTTTTTAGTACCATTCCTGTTACCTGTTGGGGTAGCCGAATTTCTAAGAGGTCTTATTAAATAAAAAACATGGAGCCAAATATAGGGGTGAAAGCCTTAGAGATCAGGGGATTAGTGAGAGCCACCAACCACCTTACCTCACCAGCTCTGCAGCTTCTAAAAATGAGAGCCACTTCCTGGCTAATCTGTACTTTTATTGCCTTGCTTTTCTGGGCTCTCATTGGCTCTTAGCCCAGCTACCTCACTTCCTTGTCACTGCCTGTCTATACAGACCTCCAGGTCTCTATGGTTGGTACTGGGATTAAAGGTGTGTGTCACCACACGATTGGCTCTGTTCCCTATTATGACCTTGAATACACAGAGACCCTGCCTGCCAAGTGATCGGATTAAGGGGCGTGTGCTACCACTGCCTGACTTTTGTGTTAATGGCTTGCTATTTCCTCTGATCTCCAGGCAAGCTTTATTTATCAAAGCACAACCAAAATATCACCACATGTTGGGTTTGCTGATATTGTTCCATGCGCAGCTGGAGTTCTGCTTTTGCCTGACTACAATGTTAACGAAGACTGAACAAGGCCTCTTTCCTTCAGCAGTTGGGTTATTTGTGAAATCACAAGTATTGGGGACTTAGTATTCTTTTTTGTGTTTATATCTCTTTTGGTATTGCTGCTGCATTGTTTAATGTGGCTTGTTTCATCTGTTTAGATTACAGTTGACATGTTTTCCCTTCAGGACTAGGTCACATAATTTTTTTATTAGTAGCATGTAACTTTCTTCTCCAATCAACTCTCATACTGACACCCAATGAATGTTTTAAGAACAACAACACACACATGAATTTTATTTTTTCCTGGAAATAAGTTTGTTCATTAATATATTTCTCAAGCATTTAAGACAACACAGCCAAACATTAGGCTGAGCTCGGGGAATCCTGCTATTTTTATTCTATGATCATAGGTAAAACCCAGAGAAGTCAGGGGAAAGGGTAGAGAAAACAAATGACAAGGAAGTCCTTTCTAAAGTTAGTTTGAGAATTTGAGTTGCTAGATATTTCTTCAAATATCCTGAAAATTCTGTTCTGTATTATTTCTGACTCCATTGTTCTGAGGCCATTACAATACAACGTTTGTATTCAATTTACAAGGATACTTTTCAACAATCTTCTCTGGCCTCCTTACTTGCAGCAGAATAGCACCCTTTCTCTTCTCCAGATGATTTATAGGGGAAAGCATGGATATGTCCAGTTACGTTTTCATGTTCTTATGAACCAAGCTATAAAGGACAATAGTCAGACCTTCATAAATTCCAATGAATCTTTCATGAATGAATGAAAACAATGAACAATGCCCAGCATAAGCCAACCAGCAATGAAGGGACAGGAACAATATCCATACCCCCCAGCTCTCTTTCCAAGTTCACTCTGTAGTGGGTAGCTGTCTCAGCTCCACCTTGTAGGCATGACAGTTACTGAAGACTCAATGGGGGTAGTACTTCCAGGTCAAAGCTGGTACAGCTACCCACTACATCACTCTGTGCTACATGGCTGATTAAAGAAGGTGAAAAGCTGCTAGTCAGGATGTCTCACTATGCTGAGATGTCTGCTGACCAAATAAAGAGGAGGAGGACCATGTGACTGTCACAAGTCCCAACTCCTGTGCAGACTGGCTGCAATAATCAGTGTTGCTGTGACACATGAATAGCAAATTAGGCACCAAGGCCATGACTAAGTGAACAGAAGGAGATATTTCCCCCTCATTTAGTTGTAAATCCATTTAGCAGTAATATCTGGCTGCCTCAGCTAGAGCTAAGTCCCTGACAAGTTAAAAAGATGCTTGACAGGTAAGGCTGGACCTCCTTGGGGTGATGAGAGGGACGTGGTATAGGGGATAAGAACTCCTGGAGGAGAAGTTGAGTCCTATGGCATTGCTTTTACAAGCTATTTACTTAAACCTGTACCCTCTGGGAATGCTTAGCTGACTGGCACATCCTGTGCATGTGCAGCATTTGAGCATTCTCCTTCCCTTGTCTTCAGCATCCCCCACCTCCCCTGCCACCTGTCTCTGATGGCAAATAACCATCTTCCTTCCAAAGGACCCGTTAACAATCAGTAATGCAAGGGAGCATCCAGGCCAGCCTGTCGGCTACTCATCCTTATGAATCATCTGGCCATTTTTCAGTTTGACAATTGAAGCTGATATATTTTAATATTGGTTTTGAAAGAAGAAATTGAGGAACTTCCATTTCTCTACAGCTCCCTGTAATTTCAACTTACTCTTTACTTATGTATGAAGTCGACGCGGGTGGAAAGGTTAGAGGCAGATGAATTCCTAGTATCAGAGCCGAGGAAAGGCCAATAAAATGTGCAATAATCTTAATGCTAAGGCTCCATGGAGCTGAAAGTGTGTTTTATATTCATGGATGACATTCCTTGAAGTGGAGATAGGGACTTTTACGTTAAAGATTTCTGTCTTTGTTCCTTTCATTCCGCATCCCCATGCCCTAGACATTATTTGAATGTTGGTAGACAAGTGCAAAAAAATAAATTTGAAATAAAGAAAATAGAAAAAGAAAATGATAAAATCATGAAGCTTTGATGACTGAAAAGCTGAACATCTTTAGAGGAACAAGAAATAAATATGGGCTTATTTCATTTCCATCTTTGTTTAATTGGCCAATTGGAAAAGTGCTTAATACATTTCAATTTCAAAATATTTACCATTTTTTCTCACATGAGCTCCATTTTCTTAAATTACATATTTTTTTTTGTGAATGCACATTTAAAGTATTCTATTGGAAACTCTACAAGCTACGGAAGATAGTATAATGTTACTATAGCTGTCAACGCAGCAGTCCATGATATGATAAAGCTTCAATTATCTCTACATTTTATTCTTTTAAAAATATTAATTTTACACCCTGACCACAGTTTCCCCTCCCTCCTCCCCTCCTACTCCCCTACCTCCCTTATGCCTCCCCCATTTACTCTTCCTCTGTTTTTGTTCAGAAAGGGGCAGGCCTCCCATGGATATCAGCAAAGCATGGCATATCAAGTTGCCATAGGACTAAGCACCTCCTCTTGTATTTAGGCTAGGCAAGGCAATCCAGTATTAGGAATAGGTTCCCCAAAACCGGAGAAAGCATTAGGGACAGCCCCTGCTCCCATTGTTAGGAGTCCCACAAATAGACGAAGCTGCACAACTGTCACCTATATGTAGAAGGCCTAGGTTGGTCCCATGCAGCCTCCTCAGCTATTGATTCAAACTCTGTGAGTACCTATGAG
Source organism: Peromyscus leucopus (assembly GCF_004664715.2). Taxonomy (NCBI): domain Eukaryota; kingdom Metazoa; phylum Chordata; class Mammalia; order Rodentia; family Cricetidae; genus Peromyscus; species Peromyscus leucopus. The sequence goes on from NC_051077.1 coordinate 16,809,181, forward strand.
CCAGACTAGTGGTTTTTGTGAGTTTACTTGTGGTTTCTTTGACTCCTCTGGCCCATTAAACAAAGAATGGATAAAGAAAATGTGGTACATTTACACCATGGAGTATTACTCAGCTGTTAAAAACAATGATGTCAGGAAATTTGTAGACAAATAGATGGAACTAGGAAAGAAAAAAAAAAAAACCACCTGGAATGAGGTAACCCAGATCCAGAAAGACAAACATGGTATGTACTCACTCATAAGTGTATATTAACTGTAAAGTAAAAGATAACCATGCTACAATCCACACACCAAGAGAGGCTGGGTAATAAGGAGGGCCCAAGGTAGGATGCGTGGATCTCCCTAATAAGGGGGAAATAGAAGAGATCTCTTGGGTGGACTGGGGGCAGGTGGGCATTGGAACTTGGATCAGGTTGGAGGGATGGGAAAGGGAGAGAGTACCGGAGATGACTGGAAAGGGGGACTTTTCAGGATAAAGTAGAAATGTGGTGTGAGGGAAACTCCCACAGTCTACGAGGATGACCCCAGTGAAGACTCTTAGCAACAATGGATATGTAGCCTGAACTGGCCCATCCCCTGTGATCAGTGACTACTCCGATTGTCCTCAGACATCCTTCACCCAGTAACTGATGGAAATAGATACAGAGACCCACAGCCAAACATTAGGCTGAGCTTGGGGAATCCTGCTACTTTTATTCTTATGGTCATAGGTAAAAACCCAGAGAAGTCGGGGAAAAGGGTAGAGAAAACAAATAACAAGGAAGTCCTTTGTAAAGTAAGTTTGGGAATTTGAGCTGCTTGACATTTCTTCAAAAATCCCCAAAATTCTGCTCCATTCTGTTTGAGAAGTGTACATCCCGTTCAGTGGCAGCAATTGTACATATCACTGTTCCGCCAACCTTCAAAATGACAGCGTATTCTTATGGAAATCTGCGCTCTCCTAAGCCTTCCCTTCAGTGTGTCATTTTATCTTAGCAACAGCCCTGAATGGTAACAGTCTGTACTTGGAAGTTCTCTCTTCTCTCAGCTCTTTTTCCCTTCTCCATCTCCACTCCTGTTTTATTCACACTCTTTTAGAGTATGGGATGGTACAAAGAAAGGAAACTGTTTTCTGTTTTCTAGCATCCCATTGCTTCCCATTTGGGATGTTTTGAGAATCTATTCTCTTGGGAAATGATCTCCTAGCTTCTTCTTTCATCTTTATGGGCTGACAGATAATATGATCTGATTTAGTGAAGACTACCACTGCTAGACTGCCTAAACAAAAATCCAGTATTCCACAGGTTTTGAAATCTTTAAACCCTGCCTGGACTGAGGGTACCAGTCTGAGGTGAAGATGAGGAAAGGCAATGGGAATTGAGAATTATTCAGAGAAGGTCATGGGTAGCTTCAAGAATTTTGGGGTTGGCATCAAAGTTTCAAAGCAGTTTGGGGCAGGTTTCCAGGAGGACCCCTAAGCCTCTGTGACCACAGAGCTCACAGAGAATATATGAAACACTGAAAACACAGGAACTAGATGGGCAGGAAGGATCTTTCCCCAGTTAGCCGATTGGCGATTTGCTATAAAGCTTTGTTTACAGTAGGGAACTGGATTTGCCATTGAATGCTATGTAAGCAAGAAATTAGGAATAGAGTCCCATTAAACATAGACGTTTGGTTCTCACATGAGTTCACTGAGATAAAAGCTCAAAGCTATAGGTTCACCCACTGGTGAAGGGTCCTCCTGAATTCTGTACAGGGTTGGGCATTTTGAAAACTGCAGAACCACAGTAGGAGTAGGGTAGTCTGGGAGACTTGTGGGCTGGCAGGTATCTGACCTGGTTGATATAGGCTGGATTTCCTGATGAATCTTTGCTCTCTATTGCTGTGAATTCTTGTGTGACAGCCTCTGAGGTGAAACACTGCCAAATATTGCACCAAGAGGCCTTTCAATGGGTCATAAAAATGCTATAAAAACATGAAAATTGCTGCCATAAAAAAGACATAACAAAACAGGGAACCTCCTAAATTCAGAAGCCAAGAAAGATGGAGAAATGAAAAGCATTCCACATATTCCAAGAAGGTTGTAGGCACAGTACCTTCACAGCCATTTACAGAGGGGAGGTATTATTTGCATTCACAATGTACCTCAGACAATATCTGAGCATACTGTGTTAAGTATATAATCATCTGGCTTTCTCTAGAATTCATTCTCAACTTAGGTACCTTTCTGTCTTTGTTGTCTAAATTGAAGAGAATGAATCCATGATTTCCATATCTCCTTTGAAAGTACCTACAATACCCCATGTCATGGGGGAGAACAATTATACCTCTTTGATGCTTGGGGAAAATAATGTTATATTACGAGCATAGTTCCTAATAAAGCTATCATTTTACAATTGATAAGAAGCTCACTTATGATAGTCCTCGCTAATAAATCTGACAGCTGTACTTCCTTCATCAGAAGTGCACCGTGGCTGTCATTTCAGCACTTGGCTTTCTTTTTTCTTTTTCTTTTTTTTCAATAAAATTTCTGGGTATCCATTAACACTGGCATTTTTTGGGTGAAGCATGCAGGAGAATTCATTTTCCATATGCCTCATATGGAGATGTGACTGCACTGAGCTACAGTAGCTATTTATGCTACTGTTATAAAATTCTGAACATGCTTAAGCAATAGTCATAAACATATTAAATAACACCATCCCAAGCATTCAGAGTCTGTCTGCCGGCTGGGTGAGCCCCTTCTATATGTCATTTTGATAGAATGTGCTTCCATTTCTGCTGTTATTAGATGCAAAGTATTTGAAAAGATGCTTGATTGAATTGAAATCTGATTACATCTGCATTTAGGGTTTTGAGATATTGCCTACTTTCCTAAGACACACATTTTTGTTTTCTTTTTAATCTCATAGATATGTGCACACATTCATACCCTCTTTTATTCCCATCTTCTCTTTCTTTGCATGTCTCGGTGTATGGCAACCCTAACTCTTATTTTAAAATGTAGGCAAGATGTAGCAATGGTGAACCAGTTTTCTGTGGGTTCTGGTGGAGAGGAAGCACGAAACAAAAGAGGAGAAGATGGAAGGAAAGGAAAGGGGAACAGGAAGAAATGAAAATGGAGAGTCTTTTTGATGTGCACATAGAGTGATGGCTGGATGCATATAGGATGAAAATCCATAGCTTGCCCATTTGCTTTTTATAGTAATTCCATGTGTTCTGAAGTTTCTCTTTCCATAATTTTAGTCACTTGCTTAACCATGTTCTAGGATTAGTGTAGGGGAAAATTTAGAAACAAACCACAAATTTTTAAGCACACACTTTTTCAGTGGGGTGAAGCTGTATTGATTTGTTTCCCAGGCTAACCTTGAGCTGGAGTTCTTACTGCTTCAGCATCCTAGACGTCTGGCTTGAAGGCATGTGCCAACACACTCAGCTCAAATTACAAGTTTTAAATTATCTCCCACCCAGCTCTGTCTCTAAGATGTGAATAAGTTATTAGTTTGCATGCCTATACTATGTAGGATAACCTCCCACAGGGAATCTCTGTTATCAGATTGACTACTGCAGCATCACAGGGCTTGTGTTCGAGAAACCCATATTTTACTTAATAATGACAAGAAACCATCAGGCCATTAAAATTGGCAATCTGAACACATCAAAGGGAGTTATCAAAAGTTCCTTTTAATTTAAAAAGTGGGAGCAGATTGGAGAGATGAATTAATGCTTAAAAACACATACTACGTCTTATAGAGGACCCATGTTCAGCTTTCAGCACTCATGAGATGGCTTGCAACAGTCCACTATTTCAGTTACAGGGGATTTGATGCCCTCTTCTGACCTCTTTGGGCACCAGGCAAATATGTAGTGCACAGACATACTTGCAGGCAAAGCGTTCATACACAGAATAAAGTAAAATAAATAAATCTAAGAAAATTAAAAGTTGTAAGCACAATAAGATATTTTGAACCACAATACATTCACATACATTTTATTGCAGTAAATTAGTATCTCTGTTTAATTTTATAGTTACTTTTTGATACTCTATTATGCTATTTCAGACATAAAATAAATTTTACCACAGTTTTGCATATGTAAAAATACATACTGGATTTGGACCAATATGAAGTTTTACACGTCTGCTTTGGATTTTGGACTTTATATCCCTCAGATAGGGAGAGTGGGTACTGTAATTTCTCAACTGACAAGCCCCTCAACCAAATCTCTAAACACATATACTACTTATGTGACTTTGTGTTTGTAGTGTGTGTGCCTATGTATGTGTGTTTGTGTATTGATGCTCATGCAGAGACTAGACATTGGTATCAGGTATCTTCTTTGATTGTACCCCAATTTATCTAGTGAGGCTAGGTCTTCCAGTGAAGCTGGAACTCACAGATTTGTCAGGAGTAGCTAGCAAGCTTTCCCTCGGTTTCTTGCCATGAGCTGGGATTGCTGGTAGGCCACTGCACCCCAGTTGCTTTTAATGTGGATATTGAGGATCCAGACTCTGGTGCTCACACTTGCCTGGCAAGCACTTTATGCATTGATATCCCCCTGCACTGTGATATGCTGCTATTTATAGTACGTACTTTCCTAATTTAAGTGCCTTTCATAAGGGAAGGAGAACTGGTGTGCATTTGATTGGTTCTCACCACTGTTTTATGCTGTGGAAAATGAAGGCAACATACTGCCTCCGTGTGTCTACCACAGATGTTATGAGACATTTTCACAGTTATTTTCTTGAACCTTCACTTGGAAAGGTCACATTTCTTCATGAATCTAGTGTCATAATCAAAGTATGAGTATACATCAATATAATACTTTTATATCTCCTAAAATGATTGAGTCATTATTATATCTCAGACTTCAAAGATGAAATAGAAAAGTTACATCTTAGCACAGTGATGGTGCCTCTCTGCAGAGGATCACTGTTTGAATGGGCCAACATTATGAAGTATATAGCCCACACAGGATTGTACAGCCAGCATAATCAGCACCCAGACAGTGCCTAGCAAGAACATTAACTTGGTTAACTGGCTGCAGTGCAGATATGGTCTCAAAGCTTCTAACACATCCAAGCCCCAGAGTTAATTGGACCCAGTGAGACACAGTGAGCTCATCAAATTTACAGAGAGCATATGTGTTACTAAGAATGCCAAGTATTCATCTACAAAAATACTTTCTGGAGCTAATACTCTCTATGATTTCCAGCTAATAACTTTCCTGAGATTATATACATAATATAGGTGACATATTATATGCATGACTATAAATTCAGAGCCTATATGAAGCAAAACACTTAGAAATTTGATTAGTAAATTTAGAAACAGAGAATAGAGAGGTAATGTTTTGCAGAACTGAAAATCCCAAGACTTGTAGGCTACATAATTCACACAGCCACAGTCTCTTAGGTTTTCTTCCTTCCTCCCTTCCTCCCTTTCTTCCTTCCTCCCTTCCTCTCTTCCTCCCTCCCTTTCTTCCTTCCTCCCTTCCTCTCTTCCTCCCTCCCTTTCTTCCTTCCTTCCTTCCTTCCTTCCTTCCTTCCTTCCTTTCTTTCTTTCTTTCTTTCTTTCTTTCTTTTTTCTTTCTTTCTCTCTTTCTTTCTTTTTGCCAGTTTATTCTGTGAATCTGAACTTACCCCATTAAGTCGAAGGGGATTGTCTACATCTGCATCTTCCTTCTTCCGTAGAAGTGCACCCCCCTCTCTCACATACATCTGCTGCATCTCATTTTGCCATTGTCTACTTGGTAGTGAGTTCGCACATCTTTAGTTAGTGAAGGAGGCACAGTAACTGCGTTTTGTACTTTTTTTTTTTTTTGCACAACATGACTCCAGTACTTATAATCTAGCTCCTTCCTGATTCTTAGTGCCTTCTTTGTGTTTCAAATTTTTAATAATACCCTAAAGCATTTTCCTGATGATAATCTCCCCTATAGACCTCTAACACCTTCCAAATGACTCCACATATCAATACCCGATCAACCCTCCTAAAACAATAGACTTTATCTAGTTGCTGATATCTTTAAATTTTAAATAGCTTTTCAGGTGTTAGTGTTCAAACTTTTCTGCATGCCCTGTACAATCTACAAGCAGCCTATCTATTGAAAATCACTTCCAGCTTCTCCTCTTCAAATTCAGTTCCATCCATTCAGCCTGCTTCCTTACCAATCTGTTTCCTACTCCCCTGCCCCCATCTACAGGATGAGTCTCACATTAGCTTAATTTTCTTACCTCCTATACAGTATTCTGGGCTTTGGACTTATTCTTAACTTGAATTGATGAATGTCTGCTGTAAGCTAGAATACAGTTACTAATCTTGTATCTTGGTAGGAAAACCTCTCCTTACAAATGAGAATGTGTTCCTGAGACCACCAGTCTCAGGGTGAAATATAACAACATATTTGAAGGAAAATACTTAGAAATTTGATTGGTGACTTTGGTTCAGAAAAAGAGAGGTAATGATGGTTTAGAGAGCTGGAAACACAGAGACAAGTAGGATACATAATTTATACAGTCACAGTCTCTTATTTTCCTTTTATTTTATTTTGGTTTTTCAAGACAGGGTTTCTCTGTGTAGTTTTGCGCCTTTTCTGGATCTCACTCTGTAGCCCAGGTTGGCTTCAAACTCACAAAGATCCGCCTGGCTCTGTCTCCAGAGTGCTGGGATTAAAGGCGTGCGCCACCACCGCCATAAAGAGGTAGTCCCCCTTCCCCCCATGAACTGGAACTGTTGTTTCTTTTCTTTGTCAGTGTAGACATGAAGTGAAGATGGTAACAAACCCCTGTATATGTTGTTTCACTGCTATACTATACACATATAAAGGATACAGTGTTCAAATTCTCTTTTCTTTTCTTTGTACAGGTATTTTGTCTGTATAGATGTCTGTTCACCATGTAAGCACTTGGTGCCCATGGAGGCCAGAAGAAGGCCTTAGATCCCCTGGAACTGGAGTTACAGAAGTTGTTTACTCACTGCATGGGTCCTGGGAATCAAACCTGGGTCCTCTAGGAGAGCAGCCAGTACTCTTAGTTGCTGAGCCATTTCTTCAGTCCCATACAGTAAAACTCTCATAACTAAGACAGAGAAAGTTACTCACAGTTAGAACAGATTAAAAACAGAACAGTTATAACCATATACTACAACAAATGTGATGTGACTCTGTGCTTACTGGCTCTAAAAGCATAATGTAAGCTCACCTTTTCACTTATGGGCATCTCATCACTTCTCTCTGACATATCCAAGTCACCAGGGTGTTATGGTGCCATTATTAAGTAAAATACAAATTTCTTGAGCACAAACATGGCCACATTGCAGCAGGTGATCTGACAAGCCAGACAACTTCTAAGTGACTTCTGGGTGGGTAATTCATATACTGTGAATATAATAAGCAAAAGGAAGATCCATGTCCTAGGCAGGATGGAGCAGGACAGTGTAAGATTTTATCATACTGCTCAGGGTGGCGTGCCATTTAAAACTCATGAGTTGTTTATTTCTGGGGTTATCCCTTTAATCTTTTCAGTGTGCTTAATTGTAGGTAAGTGAAACCTAGAGAGCAAAACTCTATATGAGAGTACTTAAGAGATTTTCAGATCATTCTCCCCTTGTCTGTAGCTACCTGTCTTACGTGATGCAATCACGTTTGATGAACTGAGAGTGACTTTCCAATTTATGTCATGTCACATGCGCTTAATGATTTACAAAGTGATTCATGGGACAAGCATAATGGAAGGTGCCATGTTGAACAGCAACAAAAACAAATCGATTTGGAGAAGAAAGGAGGCAAGAACTTTTTCCTTCTATTTTCTGACAGTTGAAGCATTGCGATATTTTGGAAAGCACAGGAGCATGAAGCTGTAACCTGCAGTGACTGCTTTCCCAGTGTTTCTCCCTCCAGTGTGTCTTTTGAGAGTCCTGCCTTCAGTAACTTGCCAAGAGCATACCCTTGCTGGACAGAAGCCAAGCCTCTTGAGATTCTCTGCTTATCTACAGCTGAAGTCAAGGACTGGAAATAGACAAGAAAAGGGGCTCTGTTTGTGCATTTCACGAAACTGTCACATGGTAGCTTCCATTTCCATATGGGAGGATTTTTTTTTCGAAATAAGACCAAGACAGTAACCAGCCTTAATGACTGGTGGTTTGACACAGCAGAAAAGGGCATGAGTTTTTAAGCATTTAGTAAAGCTTGAAATTTCATCTTCCATTGAAAGTATTAGATTTTGAAGACATTATCTAGGTGGTCAAATATCTTATAGTCAACAGGAAATGGATGTATTCATGATGCCACGAGGCCCAGGCATACCATCAGTTGGGGATAAGCTTATACATTTGTGTGAATCATGGTTCTATTAGCTAATTAAATGTCTGCCAAAGTTCTCATTCGGTAATGGAGGCAATGCTGCCAGTATTTACAGAGTTGTTAGAGAATTGAATGAGTTAAAGTATATAAAATATTTGGAATAGTTACTTGCCACGCGGTAAGAGAGTAAATGCTAAAAATTCGGATCACATACTATTTATTATATGACTGAACATACCTAGAGTACTGCCACATTTTCTGGGATGCTATTATGGTGCATATATGCTATTATGATCTATAAATATCAACTTCCCCTGCCCTCACTGCAACACACAAGGTCTTCATTCTCAGGCCTGTTATTATGAGTGTGGACATTCACCAAGTTAGGTTTGCTTTTTTTTATAGGGAGGATACAGGTTCCCTGTCATTCATCATTCCATTTCTCAAATTTGAAGTCTACTAAGTCTTTCTGGAAACTCGCCTACATATTACATTAGCCCTGGCATTTGGTGAACCTTTCCTGGTGAGACAAAATGTCTACTCACCCTAGATATGGTTTAGATCACAGACAAAAGAAAACATTTCACCCAATTCTGATCTACTGAACCAATAATTTTAGTTGACTCTACTTGCTGATACAAGAGTGTGGAGAACTTATGGGTGGTTAAACCAAGGAAAAGTCTGTTTTCCAAATCATTAATTTTACTTATATGTCTTCATGGGGTAGTAGGGTCTCATGGCCTCCCCACTCCAACTGCTGTCTATATATTTTCTAGTGGGGGTTTGGTTTATAATTTCCTCCCACATGAGAATATGCTAATGAACTCCATCATGTGCAAGTCTCTTGTTGGGAATCATAGATGCTGAGAGTCTAAGACAGCAATGGACATATCATGCCTACAAGTCAGCATTCCATATCCCAAGTTCTGTGGGGTCTAATATATAACATCCAGAGAGCCTATAAAAGCTACAGAATCACTAGCACAGATTTAGTATGAAAGAAGATGTTCATAAACTCAAAGGAACTACAATACATCTTATATTTTAAATGTAACAAATAGCACAGCCACTAGCTATTTCAAGAAAGCAGCATAATTTCCATTAACTGTCAGATACCTCTTAGCCTCTTTTTATCCTAGATACTTTTTATTACAAATGGTCTTAAAGATTCTAGATATAATTTTCTACAGAAGCACAGATATGATGAAATAAGATTTTGTAACGATTGCTACTTTTAGAAGGAATCACCTAGCTTTACAACTCTGATAAAGTCATAGAAAATTTGAAAATGTTACCAAATTTAGAGACTTTTTAAAAGTGTTTTTTTCATATATAAAAGTATAATTTGAAGAATGTTTTCCAAATATTGGATTTGACTTCAAACATTTCCCAGATTTTGTAGCAGACACACTAATGGCTTCTTATCACTGGTCTATTTGAGTCTTGTGTTTGTATGCCCTAAGTCCAGGTGTATAGACAGGTGGGTGTTGAGCTCTTTCTACTCATAAATGATAGTCAATTACTTATTGATGCACTAAAATTATATGATATATATATCACTAAAATGTATTAAAATATATTTATATAAATATATAAATTTAGGAAAAATATATTTGTGTTATATATATTCCCAAATTAACTCCACTTAGATTGTCCAAATGCTCATGGCTATACAAGGGGAGTGTGTGTGTGTGGAGAAAATGAAACAGTGCACAGCAATCTATAGCAACTGCTCATAAAATATCGTGGTTTTAAATTCCTTGAAAATGTTGATAGGATTCCATTCAGGGGTAAGGGAGGGTTGTCATGGGTCAAGCTGTTGGCTTTGTCTTTAATTTCCTGTTGGACTCCGTTAACTTCGTAATCACATGTGGTATTAGTAGCTAAGTCCGATGAGGAATTCTGAGCCTTTCCTGCATGGGATTCAATTTCTGTATTTCAAACTTTGGCTCTTATGCACCTTCTCAATTCCTGTCCTTTTCCACATGGTCAAACTAGACTCTATAATTGCAAATAGATGTTGAGCCCACCTTGCTACCATTCTGTTCTTTGCAATAGAAGCCTTGTCTTTTCTTGTTTCTGTAATTCTTATCAGAGAAATCAAAACTGCTCACTCCTTTTGATTTCTTACATTAATCTGGTGAAAACAGCCATTTTCCTATCCAATATACTGAAAATGTTTTTTTTTTCTTGATTTCTCATAAGCTACTTCATAAATACAAATGCTTCTCTAATGCTGGATATCTAAGATTTCAGCACATGTTGGTTGTTTAGTATTTTTTAACTTTATATCTATAATATACTGATCTCATATCTATATGCATACATGGTACCTGTAGCATAGTTCCTGCTTGACACATGAGCCACTGAAATCACAACTATGATGGTCCCATATCCTAGGATATCCTAATGCCATTCATTCTGCTGATTACTGGGTTCTAAGCACTTACTATGATGTGTCGCTCACTGAGTAGCTGGAAATAACATTTTCTTACTACATACAGGGTACTGAGAACGAAGGTTCATTAAGTGTGTTAAGTGAAATTCATGAGTGGAGTATCAAACATTAGTTTAGAGTCAAAACTAGCAAATGTGACTGGATTTCTGAGGAGGAAAAACCCCTTGAATCTTAATACAGATGTCAGGAATCATACTGAAAGATACATTTCTCCTCAAATATGTGCAAAGATGAAATGCAAAGAGTAAGCTGTCAGGATAGAAGAAGGGAAGGAAATCTCTTGCTCAGCCTTTGAACAAGTTAATTTGGAGTGAAACACCACTGGAGTTTCCTTTTCAAGTGGATTCATTTTCAGTGGACTGAACAACCAATTCACATTAATAACCAAGTGAATTCCAAGGCTTGAATACAGACAAAATATTTTATTTGTTGCTGAATATTTATTTATTTACTCCTTTATTTAGAGGCAGGGGATATGAAACATACCTGCATCAGCATTCTGAGTATACCACCGTGCCCAATCTCTGATAAGCATTTTTATTATTCATGTTTAAGAAAGATTCAGCTCATCCCTTAAAACAATTCTAGTTCATGCTGATTCTTTCAATGGGAATCAGTATGCAAAATCGTGAAATAGGGAACAATACTAGAGAAAATTAAGTAATTTAGGAAAGTGGCTTAAAATGAACAAGTGTTCTTGCCGTTGTCAATAGGACCAAGATGATCATCAACAAAAGAAGGGATCATGAAAATGTGTTTCATACACACAAACACAAGTACACAGAAATGAAAACAAAATGCTGTCTCTCATGTGCAGTTCCCGCCTCTCTGTCTCTTTCTGTCTCTCTTTCTCTCTCTTTGTGGGTACTCACATATACAGACATACACATTCATGGATTGTAAAACTTAAGTACTAGGCAGGAGACCGAGAGCAGGTACAGATGGGTGGAGAAAGGGAGAAAGGGGAGGGTAGGCAAACAGACACACGGGAGATGTTCCACATGAAAAAAGACTTTGGGAGAGAGTTTCCTAGGGGAAGTTAAGATCAGCATTGGTCAGGAATAATCTACTAAAACATTTTCTTCTAAAATGCTACAATGATATTTAAAACTGTGTATATTAATTTAAGAAGATTAGAAATGAGCAAGTAGTAGCTATGTGCCAGACACTCTGCTGCTAGATCTGAGGCTATGAAATTAAGTTAATTTTGAGACTTTGATATAACACATTGCTAAGCCTGGGAAGATGAAATCATCTTATAAAACAGTTCTCCCTTTTTCCTTGTTGCTACAATCCAGAGTCAAAGTCCTGTTCATAACTATATATATATTTCAAAAACTGTATCAGAATTTCATGCATGAATACTGTATGGCTGTGTTTATATCATTTCCACCCTGATCTCTCCTCCAACCAGCTCTTGCCATGTCCTCAACTCCTCCCAAATTCATGACCGCTTCTTTAATTATTACTGCCATACACACACACACATGTAGCATGAATCTTAAAAGTCCTTATTAATGAAATCAAACCTGGAGCCAGGTACTAGGGTCTGTAGTGGGTAGCCATTCCAGCTTTGGTCTGGAAGTTCCAACCCCCATTGAGGCTTTGGTAACTATCACGCCTACAAGGCAGGGCCAAGAGAGGGCCCTGAAGACCCGAGATCTGGATGCACCACCTTCTCTGGGTTCTCAGACCCTGGACGCTAGAGGTAGACTGACCAGAGTTCTCCAGAGAACACCGCCAGACTGTGCTACGTCTTCCCCAGACCCTGTGGCCTATCCTTTCATTTGTGAGTTACCCCACAAAATAAACCTCCTTTTAAACTATGTGGAGAGGCCTTAATAATTTCACCAATAGGGGTCAACACTGGAAGATCAGAGAAGCAGAACAAGCCACAGCTACCTCACCTTGCCAATTCCTCAGCTGATCCTGTTTCCTCAGACTGGATGCCTCTCAGCTGAACTGTGCTGTTCAAAAGCCTAAAAGCTTAACCAGGCTTAGTTCCTCGTCCTCATGCCTTATATACCTTTCTGCTTCCTGCTATCACTTCCTGGGATTAAAGGCTCTTGTTATCATGCCTAGCTGTTTCCAGTGTGGCTTTGAACTCACAGAGATTCAGATGGATCTCTGCCTCTGGAATGCTAGGATTAAAGGTGTGTATGCACCATTTTCTGGCCTCTATATCTAGTGGCTGTTCTGTTCTCTGACCCCAGATAAATTTATTAGGGTGCACAATATTTTGAGGAACACAATATCTACACACACACACACACACACACACACACACACACACAACTGAATCCATTTAGTGTTGCTCATATGAATATGTTTTCTGGCTGACTGTGATATGATAATCTATTGTGGGTCTCACCCCTAATGATGACTGATTTTCCTTTTCTAGCAGTTATTATTTACCTGTAGCTCTTTATCTAGGAGTAGGAACTGTGAGATATCCCTCATTCACATTGGCATGTCAACTCCTATTGTCATTGTGCAGGTCTTGCTTATGTGATCATAAAGATTTTGTGGGTGCTGCTTTCCTGTTATAGGTAGAAGACATCTTGAAGCAGACTTTCTGGTCCCCTATTTCTTACATCTTTCCACATCCTTCTCCATGATGTTTCTTGAGCCTTAGGCACAGAAGTTGGATTGTAAATCTAATATTTGGGGTTGGGTGCCCCATGGCCAGTCGTTTTCTAATTTTGACCAATCATGAGTTTCTATAGCAATCCATATGTTATATAAAGCTTCTTGGATGAGGATTGGGAGCTACAAATATCTGTGAGTACAAAGACAAATATTTATATTACAGTTAGTAATTCTACTGTTTTAGGAATATGAAATTAGTAGGTTGTATTCTATGGTCCAAGACCTCACCAGCCATAGGGAGTTGCTTAGGTTAAAGTAATAGGCACGAATTCCTTCCTATTGTGTGAGTCCTTAAATCTTAAGCCTTAACTATCTTGAACTCCTCTCTCCCACATCTTAAAAAAAGGTTTCCTATATCTGGCACTGGTGTTTTTATTATATTGTTTATCATTCTCATGAAGAGTATTATCCTCACAAGTGGTATAATTCATATTTACGATATACATACATATCTACAGAATACACATGATGTTTTTAAGTAAACATAGATCAATGTGTTTCCAAATGGCCTTTTCAAACACCCTTAGTGTTGTTTCTCGCTCTTCCCTCCCTTTTGCTGTGCATTGCCCACCCTTTCTGTTTCCCGGTCATATCCCACCCTGTGTTTCTCAATTCCCCTAACACAGCACCTGTGTCCCTCTCTCTTGAACTCCTTCCACATGTCCTCCCACAGTCCCATTTCATTCTCCTCGTTTTTATTATGATTTATATACTCAAATCTAAAGATTCAGAGTGATAATTCAAAAATTAGAGAACATGTGATATTTGTCTTTTTTGGTTAGGTTACCTCAGTATGGTATCTTCTAGCTCCATCTATTTACCTGTAAATTTAATGATTTCATTTTTTTTAACAGCTGAGTAATATTCCAATGAGTATATGCACTACATCTTTAATATCCCTTCATTTGTTGATGGGAATCTTGGTTCTATTCACAATCATGAGAACTTGATCATTTTATATCATTTTTTTTTCTAAATTACCTAACTTTCCCTAGTATTGTAATCTACTTTGCATACTGATCCCTATTGAAACAATCAGCATGAACTAGAATGGCTTTAAGAAGTGAGCTGAATATTTCTCATGAATAATAAAATAATAAAAAATGTGTATCAGAGATTGGGCATGATGATGATGATATTCACTCATTGGTTGAGGATGTTTAAGCTGTTTCCATTTCCTGCTGTTATAGAGTAACAATGAACATGGCTGAGTAAGTATCTGTAGAGTGGGCTTTTGATAAATTTGGGAAGATGTCAAAGAGATGTATAGATGCGTCATATGGTAGATTTACTTTGAGAATTCTCCATACTTATTTCCATATTGGCTCTACTCATCTGCAATCCCCTTCAACAGAGGAAGAGGGTCTGCATCTTCCTGTATCCTCAGCAGCATTTGTTTCTTTCTTTTTTTTTGAATTTTGCAATTCTTAGGGGTGTGAGATGAAATCTCAAGTCATTTTAAACATTCATTTCTCTAATTGCTAAGGATGTTGATCCTTTAAAGATATTTCCTAGTTATTTTCACTTTTTACAAAAAACCTCACATTCTTAGTGCTTCTAATGTTTTAATTATAACAGACCATTTAGCCTTTTGCTTCCCTGTTATATATTCCTTTTGCAATTATAACTGATACTAACAGAGTTTTCAGTATTTTGGTGAAATTTTCTCAAGTCACAAAACAATTACAACTTTTCCTATTGATGATAGAAATCACTGAGCTTGGCCTTAGTTTGTTTGATTATACCTATGGTTGTATATTATTATACAACATGAGAATTGCTTCATGGGCATACATGTGTACATCAAGAGGGCAGATGATATGGGAGCTTCCTTTTCTTTTTTTTAATGTGTCCCTAAACTTGTTATCCTCCTGCCTCAACATCCCAAGTGATAAGATTTGAGGTGTGCACCACTGTGCCCAAGTGTGGCTAAGCAAAAGAAAGGTATTTGAAGGAAAGGTATTTGATCATCAGTAGAGCAAGGGAGAGTCACATGTAGCTAGAGTTTTCCTGCCTTGCCCACAGTCAGGACAAATCTCTATCACCAGCCAGTCCCACAGCCACTCAGACCTAACCAAGTAAACACAGAGACTTATATTGCTTACAAACTGTATGGCCGTGGCAGGCTTCTTGCTAACTGTTCTTATATCTTAAATTAATCCATTTCCAAAAATCTATAGCTTGCCACGTGGCTCATGGCTTACCGGCGTCTTGACATGCTGTTTGTCATGGCAGCGGCTGGCAGTGACTCCCTCCACCTTCCTGTTCCCTCAATTCTCCTCTCTGTTATTCCTGCCTATACTTCCTGCTTGGCCACTGGCCAATCAGTGTTTTATTTATTGACCAATCAGAGCAATTTAACATACAGACCATCCCACAGCAGTCACAGCCACTACAGAAAGGAGATGGCATGTGTTTCAGCCTGGCACATGACTCAGTGCAGTGAGTTCACAGTGACAGAAAGGTTCAGTAACGCCAAGGTTTGCAGAAGATGAAGAGCAACACAACATCATCCAGGATGAATCCTGATTTTTCTCCCTCACTAGGGGCTATGCAATCCTTCAGCGCAAAGAGATGGTAGTCTATGAAGAATTTTGAGCAGATGGGTGGCAGGACCAGGCTTAGATTATGGGTCAAGAACTCCAAGGGGTTGGAGTCTGACTGAGTGGAAGCCTGCAGCCTGGAGGAAGAATGTCAGACCTCGGTTTGAGGACTGATGCTACATGAAGGTAAAACATTGGGAAAACTGGCCTAAGATTCACATGGCTATTCAAACCTATCATTTTCCTTTCCTTGTGACTCTAAAGTGTTGATTTTTCAAAATCCAATTTTGGTAAGATTCTCCATAACACATCGTATAGGCAGCCTGAGTGTCCTCCTCACAGTCTGACCACAGTCCCATTAGAGGCTGCTAAACACTCCGATGGCATCTACACAAATCGAACTGCCCCCCTGACTAGGCCAAGGACTACCTTATTCCTCACTTTCAAAACTGATGACTCTCTTTTCTCCTGCATCAACACCTTACTGGACATGTCTTTGTTTTGCAGCCTAATTAGGAAAAAAAAAAAACTATTCACATAAAGGTGCTTCATTATTAAATGGTGCTCTCTTGTTCTTCTCATGCTGTCTGCCACTCTTCAATTCACTGGGCGAGTCTAACAAACCCAACATAAGACATAGCACTTGTCCTGGGGTACAGAGAAAATTAGAAGAATCTCCATACAGACATGAGGTTGTGACAGCAAAGCAAAAGCAAAAATTTTAAACCTCAGTGACACCCAGGCAGTTAGGGGAAAGCAGATCACCAAACATTGATTTTTCACATACATAACTATTTTTAAATTGCTAGCTATGTTCCAGAAAATGTATGCTATATTCTTTAATATAGTCCATGGTAGAAATTGAAGTATGAAAATATTTCCTTCTTTACAGTACAGATTCCTTCCAGTCCCACCTGCCTGACAATCTTTGTTTTTTTTTTCAAGGTTTTAATTAGATATTTTTTATTCATTCCAAATACTGAACCTCTTTCATAATTGTAAAAACTTCTTTGAACTGTATGTTTTGGACTCTGAGGGTCTGGGCATTGTTCATGGCTAGGGAAAGATACATATTCTAAGTGGACATTGTTATTCTATAATCCTAGGGTGCTTCATTTTCCAAGCATGTCAGTGAGCCTGTGACCAATGTTTTTGCTTCTTCTACATTGACTCTTTGTTATTAGTTCTGCCCTTGGATGAGATTCTGTTCTCTACCAAAGAACATGTCCTAATTTCTTTCTTTGTAAAGACATTCTCTATTGTGGTGGATGGCAGTGTGCGATTTCCCCACACACTTGGCAGATATCCTTATTCCTCATAATGATGGCATCAACAGTAGCAATGAATATCAATGATAACAATGTACCTCTTCAGGCTCTTTCCCAGGCTGATACATCTGGCCTCCTTGAATGACATTCATTATAGCCATGTTCCAAGATAATAATACACCAAAGCAAATGATGCCAGCCATTTCTCTATTTTTACCAATTACCTCTTGGGCCTCGTTCAAATGGAAACAAAACCACCCTGAATCCTGAATTAGTTTACTCACTATTGGCAGTTTTCTATGACCATTCAAAGTCATAATACACAGACTATTGTAAAGTCAGGATGCATAAAGTTATACCTAGAATTCCAAGCTAATATTATGATCAATAAATTAAAGTTCAGAAATATAGGAAAATGGGTTCAAAGAACTTTTTTAACTGTTATCTTAGCCAAAATCATATAGTTTCAATGATTAAAAGATAAATGTTCCAAGATAGGAAAAGCACAAAGATGCATGCTCAAGAAAGCTACAGGATAGCACCTACAATTGAACCCATTCTTCTTCATATGAAGGAAATCACATCATAATTTTTAACTTATGAAGTTGATGAAGGTATTAATGAGGGTCACAAAATGAGTTCATGTTTATTATGACCATATCTCTCATTTAATTATTGCTTGGGTGCTGATCACAATTCAGTTAGATTACAACTATCTTGATAAACAAAAGAGGTGCACAACCCTCACAAAGGAAGGGACATTATTATTTTTCAGTTCCAAGAAACTCAGTGGACAAGATAACAAGTGGGACAAAGCCATGGTAACATCTGCCTGCAATCACAATACTTAGGAACTTAGAGCAGGAGGATAAGGACTTCAAAAGCAGCCTGGGCTACAGGAGACCATAACTCAAACAGAACAGAACAGAACAACAGCAACAAAATCCAATGCAAAAGCCAAATTGTAAGTGGGAAATAATCATGAGAAAGGAAACAAATTGTTCAACTAACAACAAAATGAAATTGAAGCTGAGCTGAAGTGTCAGAGAGATGATAAGATTTTGTTGAAGGCAGCTGGAGCTCCTGATCGAATCACAGGCTATTCACCTTGAAAAGGCCAATATTTTGCATTGCCATATGTACCTAATGCACCATACGGTGCCATTTCATAGACATATTTGCATAGATGCTAGTGCACATATGTGGAGATGTGAGTATAGATTTTCTCAAAATTCTCCCATATAAGGCGTAATGACTCTATGCCAAACATCACAATCTGAATTACACAATGGTCTGGTAATTATAACTCTTAATTAGTATTTTATAAGTTGTGCAATATTGTTATATGTAACGATGATTAAACATACATTCTAATGTCTGGGGGTGTGAAATTTGAAGTTATTTTTTGAAACTAATAAAAATAGTTCTTTGTCAAAGACATTAGTTTGTAGCCCATATATTCTGTTTGAGAAATATGAGACATTAGAGAGTTAATATTTTTTTTTGTGTGTATGCCTTTCCTTAGCTTATATTGGCTATTCATTAGCATGCCTTTCATTTTAGTGAATTTGTGTTTATCAAGGGTAGGACTTTTTAAATACCATCTAATTTATATCTTATTACTAAAATTTCTCATCCCCTGGCCTTTCATTAGCTCTGAGACCTACCATATTACTCTCTATTTCTTTTCATTTGACTTCCTATGCTTCCACATATATGCAAGATCACGTGGCATTTAGTTTTCTGTGCTTGATCATTTCACTTATTATATTATCTTCTCTAATAAGCAGTGATTCATTTTTTTAAAGTACTAAATACCGTGCCAATGTGTATATATACCACACTTTATTAGTTTGCCTATGGATAGATGAGTCCACACCTTGACTACAGAGAACAGTTCTATAGCAAACACATTTCTTTAAGACACCTGTTAGTTTTCTATTGGAATACATGCCCAAGAGATGGATTGCTGTGTCATATGATAATTCTACTTCAAATTTATAATTTTAACAGGAGAAGAGATTTTTGACAAAACATTTTATGTGCCTAGTTATAGTATTTCCGCATGGACAATGGATTTATTTCAAATTATATACTTGACTCAACCTCTTGACAACTGTGTCAGTTTAGATAGTACTTTCTCATAGTTTTATAACCGAAATAAGCTTTACTCTCAGGGCTATTAGGGTTCACAAATTACCCCACAAAAGACCAGTACTCACCTATGCAAAAGCAAGAGCATTTACTTCTTGAGAAAAAATTCCTGTATGCAGTGGTCAGCCACACAACAAAAATGGCGATGACCCTGAGAGAAGCTCCCAGGCTCCTTTCATACACTACTCGGGAAATTCCAGGCACAGTTGGGTCATCTCCAGCAAACACGATTGGGTAAGCAAACAATGGTTACATTAGTTTAAATTTGATACCTGTTGGTACCTTTGGACACATCAGGGCAAGCCCGGACATGTATAAAAAAAAGGGGGGGTAGGGGAAGAATGGCTTGCAGGATCTTTCCTTTTCTGATTGGTCAGCGCTAGTCTGCCAGGCTGCTGCGTTCAAGAACTGGCCTGGGAGGAGGCCACCGGCAGTCCTGGCTTCATTGGTAAATGGCCAAGTGGCAAACCAGAAGCAGGTCTGGGGACCCATGCAGGAGCAGCTGGCCAGGGTCAGGCCCCCAGATCTGTGCCCACACTCACCTAGGGTACCTTGCCTCACCTCTGCTTGGTGCTGGCTCCACACTACTTCCTCACTGCCATTTCTGCCATTACTGGATGCCATCTCAAAGGCCACAGGCAAAATTTGAGTAAGCAGTGAGGGCTTCCATAGTTGGTTATTTTTACTCTTTGGGGACCCAGCACTCAGCTCCCAATAAATACATGGAGACTTATTCTTACTTCTGAATGTCCAGCCTTAGCTTGACTTGTTTCTAGCCAGCTTTTCTAACTTAAATTATCATGTTTCTTTTCTTTACATTTTTGCCTCAGGGCTTTTTAACCTTTCCTTACTCTTCACATGTTACTTTCCTTCTTAGTCTGTGGCTGGCTTCTGGAGTCCGCCTCTCCTTTTCTCACTTCTCCCCCTTCTTTTTCCTCTCTTCTTGCTTATTCTCTCTGCCTGGCAGCCCTGCCTATTTCTCTTTCTTGACTAGCTATTGGTCATTCAGGTCTTTATTAGACCAATCAGGTGTTTTAGGCAGGCAAAGTAACACAGCTTTACTGAGTTACACAAATGCCACATGAAAGAATGCAACACATCTTTGCATCATTAAACAAATATTCCACAGCATAAATGAATATAATATCATCTTAAACTAATATACCACAACAGGCTTCTCGTACCTTGTAATGAAGAATGAGCCTATCAACATGAGCTTCTTGAATATGAACAAGTAAGCCACTCTATCACTTTGTAAGGACAGTTTTGTTTTGATGAAATGGTTGAATTATTTAAAAAAAGAGACATGTTTGCTTCATAAGGTGAAACTGCATAAAAAAGGAAAGAAAAAAATGGAAAGGAAGCAAAACAGTCACAGAAATGTATGGCAGGTAGATGATTCTATCTTCTCTCCCTGGATCAGAAGGAACAATGCATTTTTTCTAGAGTATCTGCTTTATTATGAGGTAAGACAGAAGAGGATGAAAATTAAGATTCTCATGAGTATTTGAAAGATTACTTCTCTTAGCTCCACATGGGCATGCTATGCTGACATGAGCAACATAACAAGGATTAAAAATAAACCGAAAGAAAAAAGTTTTCTTTCCCTGTTTCTAAAGACAAATAGAGAAGTCATTAGATAAATGAATATTTGGAGAATTGGAAATAGTGAAAAGTTTGCCAGTGTGTTCTCTCAGATTCACATCTTTACCATTTGTGTGTCTGAGTTTTCTGACATTTCAAATCCACTGGAAAAGCATTCTTTGGGAGAAAGGTTGTAGGGAAAATGGAAATGTCCAAAGCCAAAGCCAGTAGCTGGGAAATCATTCTATTAAAATTTACCCTAGAAATTATTTAATAAACACACGGGCCTTCAGGAGTTCAGAGAGAAACTATTTAAATGATGTGTCACCAGTACTTTATTCCTGCTGTGTATGTAGGTCTTGTGAATGAAGTCTCTGGATGTGTTTCCTTCAAGAAGAGAGCATATAAGTCAGTGCAGGGAATTCCAGGATGTGTTAAATCTGTCAGGAGTAGACGAAACCTGTGGAGATAATTTGCTAAAGAAAGAAACACACATCTCTCAGTAGTTTTCATAGGCATTGCTCAAAATAAAAATATTTTTAATATTAAAAAGTTTTATAACTGAGAGTTTGGATACTTTAGCCAAATCATGGTTAGAGCATGACATCCTATATGCTAAAAGGTAGTGCATACCCTGGGTGGAAGGTCCAAGTATCATTTTTGCACTCAGGGTGCAGTGTGGAATAAATGTATTTAGTGGTATGTGATTTAAGGGATGAATGAAAAACAATTTTGAAACATCCTTTCGGTGGAGCCCCCTCCCCTGATACATCAAGTTTTACGAGCATATACTGTTTGTTTCCTAAAAGCAATCAATTTGAAAGAACATGTCATCCTATTACACAGCTTCACATACATGAGATGTATGTAGATTAGCACTGTTCTGTCAACTTGTTTCTCTCATATATAACTTTCAGTAGGCAGCAGAAGGAATTTAAGATTACAGGGTGTAGGCAAAATAGTATTGGGTAACTTGTTAGCCACCTAGGCATTAGGTCTTGCTTAGGGAATGCAGTGGATCCCTAATTAGCTCAAATTTTTCTGAGCATGAAGTCCTTTACATGGATCTTGTACATTTACAATGAAGTTTTCTTTTCTACTTCATTTATTTCTAATCCTCCACAGAGGCAGGAAATAGCAATCCTCTTTCTACTTGTGAAGTTGAAATCAGAGAAAGCTTTCTTTCTTTCTTTCTTTCTTTTTTTTTCCCCTTTGGTTTTTCGAGACAGAGTTTCTCTGTGTAGCTCTGCGGCTCTCCTGGAACTCACTTGGTAGCCCAGGCTGGCCTCGAACTCACAGAGATCCACCTGGCTCTACCTCCCAAGTGCTGGGATTAAAGGCGTGCACCACCACCGCCTGGTGAAAGCTTTCTAAGGCTTGCTCAAATTCACACAAGTAGGAAGTAATAGCTACACTATACTGAGAGTCTTCTAATGTAACCCTATGCAACAAGTGTAAAGGGTCTCTACTCTAAAATGAAGACATTTCTTAATTCTACAGTACTGCCAAGGATTGGTTTTAAAATACATGTTCAAATACTGTGTTTAAAATACATGCTCAAAATACCTGTTTTAAAATATGGTAATTTCTGTGATTTTCTGTATTTCTATGTAAGGAGACAATGTAGACTCTTCAAGGAACTAGCATGAAGTTACACCATGCATAAATTTAATGTGTTTAACACCAAATGTGTGTGGCTGATCAGAAAAATAACAGAGATACCCGAGATCACAGAAGAATGATCTCCCTATTACCATTTGTGATGGGGTGTCTGCTAATGTTATCTTGCAAAAGCCACGTCAATTATTTAATATGTTTTCTTCATATACAGTTTTCACCTTAGGCATTGTTTAAGAACTTAAGCCTTGTGAGTCAGTTCTATTTGGTTTATGGTAGCATTATTTTTTTAATGTACTTGTACAGTATTAGCTTTTTGAGATATTAAATAAATAAATGAACAGATCTCATTGTGTTAAAAATTAACAGGTTTGACTGCATTTTTTTTAGTCCTTATATACAGCTTTGAGTGTGAATTTAAAGTTGGTGTGGAAGTGTTAGGGTTTTAAATCTTAAGTATTTTCCACAGGTACACATTTTGAATTCTTAATCTCCAGGCAGTGTCGCTGTGTTGGGAGGCTGTGGAGTCTTTAGCAGATGGAAGCTAGTCAATAGAAGTAGGTAACTATTATTAGGCATTTGAAAGCTATTCCTAGGTATCAGTTCCTGTAATGCTGTGCTCCATGGTCTTTTTTTTTTTTTTTTATGTCAATAGTCTTTGTCACATGCTCCTGCTACCATGAGATGAACATTATTCCACAATATCTTCACCATGATGAACTGAAACCGTATGAAATTATAAGTCAAAGTAAATCTTTCCTCCCTAGGTGGGAGGCATTTTAGTTATTAGCAATGTAAAAATTAGAAACACAAGATGCAAAAATCAATTGTGCAAAATTATAGGATGTTCCATGGCCTGGAATTTGGCTAAATAGATTTTTGGAATTCATATATATACACACAAACATACATATACAATATGTGTAGTGACATTTGTAATAATAATTCTTATGGTGAGAATAAATATTTTAGGGTCAAAAAAGGGAAAATAGGAAAGTCATCTATTTAGATGATTAAATAAGGAGATGATGGAGAAGTTGGCATAGTAACTACTGACTCAAGACTAAGTAGACAAATGCAAAAAGATTTGAAACTGTAAAGTGTCTTCTAAAATCTGGACAATCTAGGGAAAGTGATACCACATGTGAGGACTGAGGACACTGAGTTTGTGAAGAAGAGACTGATTCCTTGGTATCCCTGTCGTCTACCCTACCCTGACCCAGAGTGGAGTGTGTATCTAAAATCAGGGAGAAAACAAAATCCCTAGTTTTTCTGTGACTCACCTAAACTGTTTTGATGATAATTAATAATCAAGTAGTAAACAACATTTCTTATGGAAAAAAGGAAGTGAAAAGCCTGGCTGGACAGTACAGAAAGTGGACTTTCTCATTTGAAGTCATTCACCTTACTCACCTTCAGATACACATGACTACGTCTCACCATTGATAATTCAGCCTAATGGCAATGAGCCTATGTTTCCTTATTATAAAGGAGGTAATGGAAAGAATAAGTCTATATCATTGACTATGCCTGGTTATTAAGAACATTACAGCCATTCTGGCTAAGAGTATACGTTAATCTTCACAAGGCCTTTTTGTTGTTGTTGTTGTTATTGTTATTCGTTTGTTTCTTCCTAAAGAATTTTGCCATAATTATATTGGCTGCTATCCTTCCCGTGAAGCTGGAAGTTATGGTAATATACCTCCCACACATTTTCTAAGCAATTACAGTGCACTCAGTAGAAACCAATGTAATAATTATAATCATTCCTAGAAACTGACAGTGAGATTAGCTTTTAGGCACATTGCCTTTTGGTGATCCACCCTAATGCTGTGCTTTACTGTGGAACAGACCATGGTAAAGTAACTATTGTTTGGTGGGACAAGTGTTCCAGGAAAAATTTAATGCAAAAATATGTGCCTAGAATCATCCTTGTGGCATTACCATCAAGAGAAACCCATTCAATTCCACAAGAAGAAAGTAACAGTGTAATTGTAAGACTTAGAAACTGGGGCTGGAGAGAAAGCTCAGCAGTTATGAGTACTTCCTGCCCTGCCAGAAGAACTGAATTTGTTTCTAGAATTTGTGTTTGGTGGTTCACCATTGCCTGCAGCTCCAGCTTCAAGGGTTCTAACCTGTCTTCTGGCCTCTCTGGACATGGCCTATGTGCTGGATCATGTTTTGTCAACTTGACACAAGCTATAGTCATTTGTAAAGAGAGAATCACAGTTGAGAAAATGCCTTCATATAACTGGCCTATAGCCAAACCTGTGGAGGGTTTTCTTAATGACTGATTGATATGGAGGGACACCCCGCTGTGGGTAGATTCATTCCTGGACAGGTGGTCCTGGAGGGTAAAAGAGAGCAGACTGAGCAAACAATGAGGAGCAAGTCAATAAGCTGCATTACCCCATGGCCTCTGCACCGGTTCTTGTCTCCAGGTTCCTGCCTTAAATTCCCACCCTGACTTCCCCAGATGACAGACTACAAGCTGTAAGACACAATGGACCTTTTCCTCAGCAAATTGCTTTCAGTCATGGTGTTTTATCACAGTAATAGAAAGCCTAACTAAGATAACATATGTCTACACACAGAGACACACACGCATGCACACACACAATTTTGAAAAAAAAAAAAAAAACTAAAAATACAATATTATACTAAACAAAATCATGCATAATATTGTAATTTGCTTAGTATAAGCATATCTTTTCTTTTAATCACTGCATAATTCAAGTGAGTGTTTGATATTCTTTCTTCTCATACTTGTCCCATTTAACCAAAGGGAAGCTTCATCTCAATTACTCCTTAAGAAATAACATACAGACTCCCCCCACCCCTGCCACACACTCCACACTAGTGCTCACAGCCCTGGAAGCTTTACTGGGAGCCAGAATGGTCCTAGGGACTGCAGGGAAGACACCATCTACCTCTACCCCAGTGCACCATCCCAGTCTACTATTTTGGAAGAAGTCTTCAGCTTTACCATAGGCCAGATTGGATCTAGGAACCTCAGATCTACAACCTCAGAAGAAGACTTCGGGCTTTACCAGAACACAGGCTTCATCTATGGCCCCCAGAAAGGCAGTTGTACTTGAGGACAGACTGGTCGTAGGAACCCCAGAGGCTGACCAGATC
Source organism: Peromyscus leucopus (assembly GCF_004664715.2). Lineage (NCBI taxonomy): Eukaryota > Metazoa > Chordata > Mammalia > Rodentia > Cricetidae > Peromyscus > Peromyscus leucopus. The sequence continues at coordinate 16,834,875 of NC_051077.1, forward strand.
TAGGGACCCCTAGTCTGGACTGCCTCTCATGGGCTCCATATCCTGGTCTAAATCTTCAGAAGAAGACTTCAGCTTTATCAGGGGCCAGTCCAGATCTATGGACCCCCTAGCTCCTAAAACCCCAAAGGGGAAACCCTACTTGACTTAAAGACATGCTGTTCACCAGAACCCTTAGCTATTTAGGTCAGAAGATCAGAGATGAAACAGAAACCAAGGAACAAAATACACATTTAACAAATGCAAACTCAGGAATCACCATCTAGGCCTATAACACCCCAAATTCAGATGCCTAAATGCCAGTGTAAGAATAAAATCAATAACAGAAAAGGCAGTATGGTATCATCAGAGCCCAGCTAGCTTAGAAAGCAAGACCTGAATCCAACACAACAGAAGCACAAGAAAATGACTTTAAAAATTACTTTATGAAGATGGTAGATGTCCTTAAGGAGAATATGAACAAATCTCTTAAAGAAATTACAAACAAAAAAATGGAAGAAATCAATAAATCACTAAAAGAAAGCCAAGAAAAAAAACAAACAGATGAAAGAATCTGTTCATATCCTGAAAATGGAAATAGCATAAATAAAGAGAACAAAAATGGGGGAGTCCTGGAAAATAAAAATCTGGGTAAGTGAACAGGAACTACAGATGCAAGCATCACCAACAGAATACAACAGATGGAGGAGAGAACATCAGACACTGAAGACACAATAGAGGAAATAGACTCATCAGTTGAAGAAAATATTAAATCTAAAAAATTCCTAAAACAAAACATCCAGGAAATCTGAGACATTATAGAAAGACCAAACATAAAAATATTGGGAACGCAAGAAGGAAAAGTAACCCAGCTCAAAAACCCAGGGAATATATTTAACAAAATCATAGAAGAAAAATTTCCAAACCTAAATAAGGACATGACTATAAAGCTACAAGAAGCTTATGGAACACCAAACAGATTGGATCAGAAAAGAAAATTCTCTAGACACATAATAATCAAAATAATAAACATACAGAACAAAGCAAGAATATTAAAAGTAGCAAGGGAAAAAGTCCAAGTAATACATAAAGGCAGACCTATTAGAACCACACTGTGCTTCTTATTGGAGACCCTAAATACAGAAGGGCCTGGACTGATGTCTTCAAGATTCTAAAAGACCATGGATGCCAGCCCAGACTACTACAACTAGTAAAACTGTCTATCACCATAAATGAAGAAAACAAGATATTATATGACAAAGTCAAATCTAAACAATATCTAACCACAATCCCAGCCCTACAGAAGGTACTAGAGGGAAAACACCAAACACAGGATGGTAACTACAACTACACCCACAAAAACACAGGCAATAGATAATCTCACACCAGCTAAACCCAAAGAAGAGGAACATGCGCGCATGCGCGCACACACCCCCCCCACACACACACAGAGACAGAGACACACACAGAGAGAGAGAGAGAGAGAGAGAGAGAGAGAGAGAGAGAGAGAGAGAGAGAGAGAGACTACCACTACCACCAAGAAAATAATAGTAATTAACTATTATTGGTCATTAATATCCCTCAATATCAATGGACTAAATTCTCCTATAAAAAGACACAGGCAAACAGACTGGATAAAAAACAGGATTCATTATTCTACTACATACAAGAAACATACTTCAACATCAAATATAGACATTAACTCAGAATAAAGGGCTAGAAAAACATTTTCCAATGTTGGTGGTGTAGCTATCCAAATATCAAACAAAATAGACCTCTAACCAAAATTAAGCAAAAGAGTTGGAGAAGTTCACTTCATACTCATAAAAGGAAAAATCCACCAAGATGAGGTCTCAATTCTGAACATTTATGCCTCAAATTTAAGGATACCCATATTTGTGAAAGCAACATTACTGCAGCATACATAAATCACACAACAATAGCAGGAGACTTTAACACCCCACTCTTATCAATGAACAGGTCATCCAGACAAAACTAAATAGAAATAAAGGAAACTTCAGATGGTATGACTCAATTGGACCTAACAGATGTCTATAGAACATTTTACCCAAACACAAAAGAACATACCTTCTTCTCAACACCACATGGGATCTTCTTCAAAACAGACCATATACTTGTCCACAAAGCAAATCTCAAAAAGTTGAAATAATTCCCTGTATCTTATCAGCCCACCATGGATTAAAGCTGGATCTCAACAACAACAGAAACAAAAGAAAGTCTACAAACTCATGGAAACTGAACAGCTCTCTACTGAGTTACTACTGGATCAAGGAAAAAGTAAAGTTAAAGACTTCCTAGAATTTGTGAAATTGAATCAAACAACATACCCAAAGTGAAAGTGAGTGCACAACATACCCAAACTCATGGGACACAAATAAAGTGGTACTAAGAGGAAATTTCATAGTACTAAGTGCTTTTATGAAGAATTTAGAGATATCTCATACTAGTGACTTAACAGCACACCCGAAAGCTCTAGAACAAAAAAAGCAAATATACTATAAATAAATAAACCCTTATTCATTAACTAAAAGGCAGAGAGTGAATATCCAAATCAACAAAATCAGAAATGAAAAGGAGGACATAACAACTGACTCTGAGGAAATACAGAAGATCATGAGGTCATATTTCATAAACTGTACTCCACAAAATTGGAAAAGCTAAAAGTAATGGAAAAATTTCTTGATAGATACCATTTACTAAAGTTAAATCAAGATCATATAAACAATTTAAATCGGCCATTAACCCCTAAGGAAATAGAGGCAGTTATTAAAATCTGCAACAACAACAACACAACAAAAAGCCCAGAGCTGGATGGTTTTAATGCAAAATTCTACCAGACTTTAAAAGACTTGTATGACAAGAACTTCAAGTCTTTGAAGAAAGAAGTTGGAGATGTCAGGAGATGGAAAGATCTCCCACGCTCATGGATCTGTAGGATTAACATAGTAAAAGTAGCCATCATACAAAGAACAAGGTACAGAATCAATGGAACCCAATACAATTCTTTATAGACCTTGAAAGAACAATACTCAACTTCATATGGAAAAAAACCCCTCAGGATAGCTAAAACAATCTTGTATAATAAAAAACCAACACTCTTGAAATTATTCCACAAAATAGAAACAAAGAACATTGTCAAATTCTTTCTATGAGCCACAGTCACCGAGCTACCCATGTCACACAAAGACTCAACAAAGAAGGAGAATTATAGACCAATTTCACCCATGAACATTGATGAAGAAATATCCAATAATCCATGAACACATCAAAAAGATCATCTGCCATGATCAAGTAGGCTTAATTTTAGGGATGCAGGGATGGTTCAACATAGAAAAATCTGTCAATGTAATCCTCCACATAAACAAACTGAAGGAAAAAAAAAACTACACTTGATCATCTCATCAGCTGATGAAAAAGCCTGTGCCAAAATCCAATATCCCTTCATGATAAAAGTCTTGGAGAGATCAGGGATACAAGGGTCATATCTAAACATAATAAAAGGAACATACAGCAAGCTGTTTGCAAATATCAAATTAAATAGATAGAAACTCAAAGCAAATTCACTAAAATCAGGAACACGAACTCTCCCCAGACCTATTCAATATAGCACTTGAAATTCTAGCTGGAACAATAAGACAACTAAAGGAAATCAAGGGAATACACATTGGAAAGGAAGAATCAAAGTATTATCATTCACAGGTGATATGAAGTATGCATAAATGATCCAAAAAATTCTACCAGGGAACTCCTACAGCTGATAAAGATCTTTAGTCAAGTGGTTGGATACAAGGTTACTCAAAATAGTCAGCAGCCTCTATATACAAATGATAACTGGGCTGAGAAAGAAAACAGTGAATCAATACCTTTTGCAATAGCCTCAAATAATATAAAATATTTTGGTGTAACTCTAACAAAGCAAGTGAAAGACTTGTATGACAAGAACTTCAAGTCTTTGAAGAAAGAAGTTGGAGATGTCAGGAGATGGAAAGATCTTCCATGCTCATGGATCTGTAGGATTAACATAGTAAAAGAAGCCATCATACCAAGAACAAGGTACAGAATCAATGGAACCCAACACAATTCTTTATAGACCTTGAAAGAACAATACTCAACTTCATATGAAAAAAAAAACAAAAACAAAACCCTCAGGATAGCTTAAACAATCTTGTATAATAAAACAACAGACAGAGGTATCACCATCTGTGATCTTAAGTTCTACCACATATCTACAGTAATAAAAACAGCATGGTATTAGCATAAAAACAGACACATTGATTAACAGAATTGAATTGAAGACCCAGACATAAATCCACACCCTTATAGACACTTGAATTTTGACAAAGAAGCCAAAACTATCCAATGGAGACAAGAAAGCATCTTTAACAAATGGTGCTGGCATAATTGGATGCCTGCTTGTAGACAAATGCAAATAGACAAGATCCTGAATGGAACACCTGTAGAACAGACACTAAGATCAACAAGTAATATGGGATTTCAGATGAGGAAAGTGATTAAATTCTACAAGTAGGGCTTAATGGCCCATTCTACTAGGAACTTTGAAGACAGCAATAATGTGGGCAATGTGGACTATGGAGGCTGAGCTCAAGAGGTTTCAGAGGTGAACAATATTAGTAACTGGGCAAAAGCCCATTTTTGTGATGTTTAGGTAAAGAATGTGGCTGGCCTTTGTCCTTGTCTTAAGATCTGCCTTGATCCTAAGTTCAAGAGTTTTGGACTAATTTCTTTGGCAGATGAAATTCTAAACTCCTGAATATTGACTCTGTCACTTGGTTATTAATGATTACTCTGATGCAGAACTACAATGAAAAAGAACAAATGAGGCAAAAGGAAATACAAAATTAACAGTTTGAGGAAAAAAGAGCACCAGGAAATTTAATGTTGGAGTTGCTTGATACTCTACATAGTCTTTATTATATAATATATTATATTATATAGTAATATGTTATTATGTATATTTCTGTGAGAAATATCATCAAAACGTTTCGTTGTTGTGTTGAATCTATAGATCACTGAATAATATCATCATTTAAAATAGTATTTCACTTACTCTATTATTCTGAATGTATTTTCTTATATATCCCATTAATCATTAGTCCCTCCAACTCCTGCTACTAAACTCCACTCTATCTCTCTTTCTATGTCATGCTCTATTTTTTATTGTTTAATAATAGTCCAGGATTATGATTAGTTCTGCTCATATGCACCTGAGTGTGGTCCATACAGCAATGCATGGGCAATATACTAGTAACTATTTCCCTAAAGGAAGATGACTCTTTCTGACTCAGCAATCATCCACCATCAATAGCCTCTTTGCTAATTGTGGGGGGCCCACAGAGATTCCATACTGAGGTCTTATTCTATATTGACTCAGGGTCAGAGAGTCCGAGTTTGCTTTGCCCTGCAAGGCAGCATAATAGGATGTTTTGGCCAAAGGCAGGGTTACCATATGTCTTTTACTTCAAGGCCTAATTACAAAATGCTTTGCCATAAAGCATGGTTACCAGGTGTTTTGAAAAATTAAGGAAGGGTCTACACTTGTTTGTACTTTGTATCTTGGCCTTGAAAGGGGAGGTTTTTGCCTCTCCCCTTGCTGTTGTATAAAAAGTCCATTAGGAATAAACTTGAGGTGACTGTAATATTGACCCAGTGCCCTCCCAATGCCATTCTGTGTCTTTTTCTTTTATGCCTATTGCACTAGGTGTTATCCTTTATGTCTCTATTTTTCATATCTATTATTTCTTAATCCTCACTCCTCCCTTCAAGGACTGTTTGACAGGTTGGGCTGGTCCCCAGCTGCTAAAGGGAGAGCCTCTCCCCATATATGTTGGAATTTTGTTTGACTTGATATTATGCAGGTCTTGTGCAGGTAAACATAGTTGCTTTGAGTTACATTAAGCAATATTTATGTCATGTTCAGAAGTCAGCATTTCACAGCTCTACTCTTCATCTGCCAGCTTTGACACTTTTTTTCTACTCACCCTTCTGTGATATTCCCTAAGCCTTGGATGAGGGGAGGATAATATAAATGATTCCTCTATAGCTGAACACTCATGGTTACTTCTACTTGACAGTTTGATCAGTTATCTCTTTATTATTTTCTGAAATAAGAGACTTCTCTGACCAAAGCTTAAACAACACAAATCTATGAGTATAAACAGTAATATTCAGAAGGCAATTGGATACCATAATTATTTTTCACAACAAAAGTAACTCCTCCCCAGGACCTTTGGTCTTGGTTTACAATGCCAGACATGAAGCCCCTCCTGTTAAGGAGGCCTCATATCCTATCTAAAAGTGACTCTTTACTCTCATAACCACCATGCCACAACTACATCAGTGAATATATATTGTGAAATGGATCGGTATATACATTTTGATAATATTAACTCTTATAACCTATGAACACAAGGCAACGATCCATTTATTTGTGTAGTTTTTAATTTTTTCGTCAATCATTATAGTTTTCATGTACAAATCTATTGTCCTATGGCATTTCAAACAATTCTTAATTGATGCTATTGCCAAGGAAATTGGATTTTTAATTTTGTTTTGGACAATATGTTCTTAATATACAGAAATTTAACTGATTTCGATTTTTGTTCTGCATTTTGAAAGTTTAATAAGTATGTTTATTATATTTTGTGGTAATTTGGTGAGCCTTTTATCGTTTTTCTATATATAGTATAAATAGCATACTAATATTATTTTCTTTTCTAATTTTTCTTTAGAGTTTATTTTGTTCTATATATTATATCACTCTTAATCTCTTTTGGATTTCATTTATATGGGACACATTTTCCTGTCCTTTCACTTTCAGGTTTTTTATGTTCCATAGATGTGTTGCAGGGAGGTGTATTTCTTGAGATGGAAACAGCAGAATATTAGGTAATGCAAAACAGGAAATGGGAATGAGGGCTCCAACTGAGGATTGAGGATGGAGGTTAATATAGAAAGAGGAGAGAGAAGGAACAAATAACATCAATGTTATTTGATAAAGCTTTATCAAACGGTTGGTCAGTGTAGTCAAAGTGACTCCCAAAACAATATAGATGATTGCTGCTGCCCTTGATTACCTCTTAGACATTGAAGATAATCCCCTGTTGCTAAAGACATCTTACACTTAAGGCACAAGGTTCAGATGAGTCCACCTGGGTCTAACCTGAAAGCTTCCGTCCTGTGATTGAACTCTCACAGTATCAGAAAAGAATATACAAGTTGCCAAGGGAAGGAGGCTACCTCTTTGGCATTTTACTTCTACCTATCTGTAACACCTATCAACCACAACAGTGACCCATATGGTAAGATAGCCATAAAGGTGAAGGAGTAGCATTTATATACTGGTGGTAATCAATCACTGTTTAATTGGACTTAGAACTCACTCAGCAGGAGGAATTCATGCCTGTACTTGAAACCTAGCCAACTTCCAGAGGCTAGTGAGGCCATGTACTGAAGAACAGAATCTACTACTATCACATTTATAGACCAGCAATATTTCTAATAGATAAGCATAGCTACCATGCCTCACCAAAGAAGCTCCTCTTTACAGCCAATGGAGACCAGTACATAAAATCACAGCTGGACACAATGATGCGGAGATCAAAAGATCAAAAGGAGCCCAACCCAAGTGAATACATCTACATCACGGCTCCTGCATCTGTGGTCCACAGAACACTGAAGAGGAGGGGCAGAAAGATTGTAAGAGCCAGAATACCAGGAAGATTGCCATGAAAATGTCTCTCCTAGAAGTGGCTACATAACCAAGACTGGAACAATGGCAATAACAATGGACATATTAATATGGAACGAGGGAATTTTCAGGAGTCTCACCCCTAGACAAAGAACTGCCGGCAACAAATGACTGCTGAGAAAGGGAGAATAAATGTCTCCCTGGGGTTATCCCTCTAATTGGTTATCTAATATAAAGTGGTCACGCCTGAAACCATGTACACACATACAAGGAAAACAGATGTATCACATTTTATTTATGTATTTGTTCATGTAAGTGTGTGTGTGTGTGTGTAAAACAATCCTAGTAAAAGAAAAAGGCTATCAATTTGTGAATGAGGGGGGCATGGAAGGTACTGGAGAGTGGGAACCTGGGAAAGGCTGGAAGGAGGAAAGGTAAAGAAATAAGTGACACAACTCCATTTTAATTCAAAATATATAGAAATAAATATGAAATAATAGTAACCACCTAAAAACAAAAACAACAGCAACAAAGATCCTGATGGAATATCTTGTGGGCAGCATAGAGTAGGATTTTGTTTTCTTAATCCATTAAGCTATTCTATACCTTTAGTTTGACAAGTTAATCCACTTATATTTATAGTAATTACAAGTAGAAAGGACTTAGCAGTGTTCAATTGATTGATTATTTTATTATTATTTAGTTGCTTTTTCACTCTATTCTTTTCCATTTACTACATTTATGTTTTGATGATTTTCTTCAGCAGCATGCTTTGATTTCTTTCCTTTGTTCATTGATTAATTTTTTTCTCCTTATGGTTACTGTGAAGGCTCCTATAAAGCATTGTAAACATATAATTGTCTATGGTAAACTGGTATCAGTTTTCAATCAAATGCTGTCCTTTAACTTCTCACCCACCTATGTGCCATTGATGCTCCCATTTACACAGCTCAGTTATTCATTGACAAGTTACTGAGTGGCAGATATGGTAACACTCTATTAACTCACACTGCAACTCAGTTATTTAAATAACACAGAGTATTAGAGTGTCTGAATTTGACTAATTTCTTGCCTATATGTTGAGTTTTATGTTTCATCTATTTTCCTGTCTCTAATATTCTTTCATTTCTTTTAAAAGACCCTTCTTAAACATTCTTATAAGGCATATTTTGTGTTGGGCTCTTTCTTTTTTTACATTCATGGTTTTCTGTATTTCTCTAAATAAACTTCCTACCAATTGCTCATTCTCTGTTCCCTACCCCACAGTGCAAGGATTATCTCACTTGATATTTTCATACATTACATGGGCTAACTTTATGCTAGTCCATCCCTTCTTATTTCTGTCTCTTTGAAGAATTTCATATCACCTGTCTTTCTCCTGCTGATTAAACTTGCCTCCATGGTTACATCTGGAATTTTTCAGTTCAACAATTATATTCTTTAACATCAGGATATTGTTCATTGTTTCTACTTTTTTGTTGATGTTTTCAGTTTTGTGGTATATTCCTAATATATACCACGACTCAGTAATCTGATGTCTGGCTCACTCAATTTCTTTAAACTAATTCTATAATTATTATTAATAAGGTATGAGACAGACTTTTCATATATAGCTATGTTTGGTCTAAAACTCATGATTCCCTGGCTCATCTCTAAATTATGAGGAATATAGGCTTATACTACCACATCCATCTTAAAGTAATTAATTTTATTTCTTCATCAAGAAGTTTGTAGATCTTTTAGTGTGGGTATGTGTGTGTGTGTGTGTGGGGGGTCTCAACACAATAATTCATTCCCTATGATTTTTCCTTGTTCTGGGATGGATTTTATATATTGTTGCATATAGATCCGGAGCTTGGTAGTATGAGTGATGATCTAGAATTGTAGTGGCCTGGTGCCTTAAGTCCATGAAGCTGGCCTATGTCCTCAGTTTTTAGGTACCATACTAAAACTTCTGTCCATAGTGATTCAGTATGCTGTGTTCATGAGGGGTAGCTTAGAATCATCGTCTACTGGGTTGCATCTAGATACTGGTTCTGTTGGAACAGTTCTGACTTTAGGTTCATAAATATTGAGTCAATTGGGAGATATAGCAGGAATTCAGAGCTGACCTAACTCTGAGTGTGACTAAGATCTGAGTCTGAAGGGGTTGTTCTTGAGTCTCAGAGAGAGAGTTGATATTTGGTTTGACTTGACTTGGAAATGTGCCACCCCTTAACTGGTTTATGGCACTAATTTGGAAGTTTGTGCAGCCTTAAGGATAAGAGGTCTGTTGGGTAGAAGTAGATCACTAGGAATGAGTTGTATCTCCCTGTCAATCTAGACAGGTTTCTTTGCTTCCAGGAACATGCCATGTGAATTGTCTCAACCTTCCACTGCTATGGATTGGGCTACTCTGCCATGCTTTCCCACAAGCATAGAATAAAATACTCCAAAGTCAAAGTACATCGCTCTAACCTCAAATACGTCTTCCCTCAAGCTATTGTGTGTGTGTGTGTGGGGGGGTATTTCAGTGATAGTGATGCAAAAATAACTAACATTGTCCTGGAGACTGATCCCACAGAGAATAGCCTCATTACACCCTTGTAGAGTGACTTGGTCTCTGTGTATGCTGAGTGTGCTGTTTTGGTAACTGACCTTGAGCCTGGGCCTATGAATGCTAGCCTAGTACTTCAGGACATAGTGGCTGGCTTAACAATGGATTGGGAGATGCTGGAGCTGATAGCAAAGTCATGTGGTCGTCTTCCTCATGTGGTGGAGGCCTTTCTCAAAACTGTATCCATATTTGTCCAAGGATGGTAAGAGCAACACTATCCACACTTCTCCACTTCAATGAATCTTCCAGTATTAGAGTGCTATACCCAGTTATTGTAGAAATCTTTTACTTGGGTTCATTTGTTCTATGAAGGAATTTTTATGCATGGGTAATTTGTTGATATTTCAGTTTCTTTCCAGGGGTTACATGCTGGAAAAGCCTCTAGTGATTGACAGTCATCCATCTCCTTGTGGGATGGATAGGAGATGGCTCTAATGATGAGTTCCTTTATTGAGCAATGTAAATTTCCCGTTCAAGAATAATTTCTCTACTTTCATAATTTCCCGTGTTTGTTGTCTACATTTCTCAAAATAATTTTTATACCAAAGAGGCCGATTTGGGATTGGTTTAATCTGTTCTCCTACAATTTATTTAACCATTGTTGTTGTTATTTTTGATGTTGACCATCTATTCTTCAATTCGTGGACTTAGTGATCATATTGCCCCAGCCTCTGGAGTAGCAGGGGTTTCAGGTGTTTGCTACTATGTCTGGCTTGATTTAGCCAGTTTTACAATTTAAGGCTTAGATCATAACCATTTTCTTTTATTAATTTACACAACTCACTGGTAAATTTCCAAGAAGTAATATCTTTACACATATCTTTAATCCTCTTCTAGGAATATAGATTTATATTTGAATCTTTTATGTCAAAGTATACTAGCTTACTTAAAGTCTTTGTAAAATATAAAGCGACACTTTTTTAAAATACAGATGGATCTGCTACATGCTACATGGAAGCTCTTCTTAAATATCTGCCACTATTTCAACACACACAACCATTTCCTCGATCAGGAGGTGACAAATGCAAGGTTCCTTCTGTGATTATGAATCCTACTATATGTTTTCACTTTGATCCCTTGTTTTAGAAAGTTTGGAGTCAGTGAAGTAAATAGGGATCAGACAGAAAAGAAGAGACAAAAATCAATGTGGAATAGATAGCCCATGAACAAGGAATCACTCTTCATCATATGGGGGTCACTCTGGGGTCATTCTGGAGTCAAAACCATCCCAGTGTCTGAATGTAAATATAAACATAAACAATGGTGTGTTGAGGAAAAACATCTGACTACAACACCTCCACTGAGCCCTGCCAGCCCCACTAGGAAGATGCAATTTTTCCCAAGAGCAGAAATTAGAGGGAGAGCTAGGAATGACTGAGACAGTCCCCTGCTCTGCAATTTTCAGCTCTTTCTTTTGAGAAAGGTAAGCTCTCTATGAAGGTTCAGTAAGCCACAATTCTAGCATAACATTTGAATAGCTTTTATTGTGCCTTGAGTGACAAGCAAAGTTAAATTTATCAAAATTTTCAGCAATGCCACTCTCCAGGAGTGTGTTTTATTTTTTTTTTAATTGTTCAGTTAGGGTTCACTGGACATAATTGAACAGCTCCCTGATTAGAGGGCACAGGCTGTGCATGGTAGAAGCCAGCTGTCAGGAGTTGCTTACACTTTCTGTGGGTTCCTCCCTTGGGTCATCTCCCTGCTGAGTGAATGGAACTGAACCTTTTATTCACGGTCATTTCATGGGAAGGGAGGACAGGAAGTCCCTTGACCCAAACCAGCCCCGGAATAGCAGGGAAACAGCCTGGCAGAGCTTGTCTTTCTGAGCCAGATGTTAACTTTGAAAGCCTCAAACTTCAGGGCTTTTATTAAAAGTGAGCATCGCAGCTTCTTATCACCCGCTGGAAGCTGTGACTGCTCTGGGGTAGTTTAGCTAGCCATCCTTGCTGAGTGCCTCTTTTCTGACTGATGTCTTGACCTGGGTCTTGTTCTCCTGAAAGGGGACGTTTTCTGTTAGCAATGGTCATTGTATTGCCACATCCACAGTTTTAGCAGCCAAAGCTCCTTAACGATAAAAATCCAAGCTGCAGGGAACTACTCCAGGTTGATTCTGCAGTTCTGAAAACATTGTAGGAGAAGGATTGTAGCATATCCTTCCTATATAGCACCCCCATTTGCTGAAGTAAACCCATTACAATTGTCCACCCCCTGATCTGCATCACGAAATAATTTTAGAATTGACAGGAGTGGCTGTGAGAATTGACCACTTTCATGGAATTTGCTTCTCATTATAAAATTGTAGCCATTTGAGATTTTAAAAATGTCAAATTAATGTTGATTAGCATAGGGTTTGATTTAATATATTAGCTGTTTTTGTCTCTACAAAATAATCTTCATAGGATAAATGATACTGAGCACAAAGGGACTAGAAGAACCAGTGGACTAGGGGACTTGGGGACAACTCAATGATCATGACCACTCTGGAATGATTAAGACCATGACCTTGGTCCATTGCTAGTGAAGACTGTGTCTTGATGCCTGGTCCAATGGATCCTGCTACCTGGTCAAACATCCTCTCAACCTTCCTGGCTGACACAGGATAGACGCTCAGAAACAGATTTTATACATTTAAGGTTATAGAAACTATGTTTTGTCCTCATGAGAGTCTGAATTATTCTTTTAATCCCCAAAGCTGTCTACACTGAGGCTTTACAAGGAAGAACAAACTAGTTTTTGCTTAAGGGTAAGGTTGGTGACAATAATTTTCTGTAAATGATAGATGTATTTTGTTATTCAAAGACATTTCAGGCTGGATCTGGTTTTGCATGCCTCTGATCCTTGCTCTTATGAGGCAGAAGTATAATAATTCAAACTAGGACCTGCTTAAAAAAAACTAAACAAAACAATAATTTCAGAATTATAATTGTAAATGTGAAGGTGGACTATGTCTCCAGACCCCAGATGGAAGACATCTGCCTGCTGCTTCCTTAGGTCCAGACTCTTGCAGTACTTGCATAAATTAAATTGGAAAAACTTTTAATGTTCCTTCAATGACTACACCTGTGGGTTCACCTGAGAGTGACCCTATTGTAATTCTACACTCAGGACCAGATACTTGATTTGTAGAAGTTGGTGCAAAACCAAAATGTATCTCACACATCAGAGAACTGAAGAAAGCTGAGAGTGGGAGAGAAGTGCCTTCCCCAGGGAAGAGCACAATTGACTATCCAGTGTCAAATGGTCAGCCTTGAAAATATACACATGAGTAACATTATGTAAATTCAAAAGAATATATTTATGGAGATGTATATATATGTGTGTATGTATATATGTATATATACATATATATGTGCATATATATGCATGCAATAATTCATAGAGAAAGAAGAGATCATGAGATAAGAGATTAAGAAGAATGGGGAGGGGTATATGCAAGATTGTAGAGGGAGTAAAGGAGAGGTGTAATTATATTATAATCTCAAAATAAAATAAATGAAAATGCAGAATCTTGCATTCAAAATGATTCATATTTTAAGACAGAGAGAACATAGTTTTGACTACAACATTACTCTGAGCATGTATCCTGAATGGGCCGTACAACCATGAGGCTGGTACAGCTACATCATCCCCTTTCCTATGATCCTCTGAAGACTTGCAGTCCCAGTCCACTGAAATAAACAACATTCTTTCATAAATAGAGTTCTCATAGAAATGACTTAATTTTATTTTTACTTATTTCAAACGTTGGTTTTGGACATCATCTGGAATTCACAATCCTCCTGCCTCAGCTTCCTAGTACTAGTACCACAGGCATGTGCCAACATGCCTACCAGAACTAATATAACCTGTGTATGCAATTTTGTATTATCCCAATAATTAAGAATAGGCATAATTCAATGAATTGTGAGGGAGAGTTCCTGGAAAGGGGTTGGGTCTGCAAAGGCTCATTCACTGATTAGAATTTCAGAGAAATTAGAATGTGGCATGTCCAGATCCTAATGACAGTTTATCTTGAACTATCTTTATCTCCTTAAAGAGCCATTTGTTGTGAACCTCTGTGTTGGACCTGTAACTAGCAGATAAAACTGAACCTAACACCCTGATAAACAGATACAAGCCTCTGGGATGCATTAATTGAACAAAACCTATTCTCTGTCATTCAGAGAACTAAGAGTCTATCCAAGAGCATTAAAGGCCCATAGCAAAGATTACTCCATTGTGCTGGTTACACACTTAATATTCCCACTGATGTACATTAAAAATACTTTGATTTGTGACTATCTTGATTCTTGGTTTTTTGAGACAGGGTTTCTCTGTGTAGCTTTGCGCCTTTCCTGGAACTCGCTCTGTAGCCCAGGCTGGCCTCGAACTCACAGAGATCGGCCTGCCTCTGCCTCCCAAGTGCTGTGATCAAAGGCATGCGCCACCACCGCCTGTTGGTTCTTTTAGAATAAAAACTTCATGAAATTGCTTCTACATGGAATTTGCAAAATGGAATTTTAGATGACCTAAATCTATGCTAATCTAGGCCATGATCACTCAAATTTATTTCCAGAATAAACTATCTCTTATTATATTGGAGGTGAGAGCTGTGTGTTTGTTTTATTTTTTACTTAAAAATTTATGTATTTCAATCATATTCTTTCCCCCACTAGCTGCTCCCAGCTCCTACCCACCTCTCTACCCACCCAACTCTTTCTCTCTTAAAATAGGGAAAACATTTATATTTTTGGTTGTGAGCCTAGCTTTTAACGGCTGAGCCATCCCCAAGATCCAGCTATGCCACTATTGGGCATATACACAAGAAATGCTCAATCATACCACAAGAGCACTTGCTCAGCTATGTTCATATCAGCATTGTTTGTAATAGCCAAAACCTGGAAACAACCTAGATGCCCTTCAACTGAAGAATGGACAAATAAATTGTGGCACATATACACAATAGAATACTACTCAGCAGAGAAAAACAATGACATCATGAGGTTTGCAGGCAAATGGATGGATCTAGAAAAAAATCATCCTGAGTGAGGTAACCCAGACTTAGAAAGACAAATATGGTATGTACTCACTCATAGGAGGATACTAGATGTGGAACAAGGATGACTGGACTGCTACTCATATCACCAGTGAGGCTACCTGGAAAACAGGACCCCAAGAAAGACACGGGGATCACCCAATGATGGAGAAATGGATGAGATCTACATAAACAACCTGGACATGAGTGGGAGCAATGAAGGGCAAGGGTCAAGGGAAAGAGAGCAGGAGATCCCAGCTGGATCAAGAACAGAGAGGGAGAACAAGGAATAGGAGACCATGGTAAATGAAGACCATACAAGAAAAGGAAGAAACAAAGTGCTAAAGAGGCCCACAGAAATCCACAAAGATAACCCCACAAAAGACCTCTGGCAATGGCCGAGAGACAGCCGGGACTGATCTACTCTGGTGAAAGGATGGCCAAACACCCTAATAGTTGTGCCAGAAACCCCATCCAAGGACTGAGGAATCTGGATGTAGAGATCCACGTCTAGGCCCCGGGTGGAGCCCCGGGAGTCCAATTAGCGAGAAAGAGGAGGGTTTATATGAGCGAGAATTGTTGAAACCAAGGTTGGATAAAGCACAGGGACAAATAGCCAAACGAATGGAAACACATGAACTATGAACCAAAGGCTGAGGGGCCCCCAACTGGATCAGGCCCTCTGAATAGGTGAGACAGTTGATTGGCTTGATCTGTTTGGGAGGCAGTGGTATCAGGTCCTGGGCTCGTTGCATGAACTGGCTGTTTGAAACCTGGGACTTATGCAGGGACACTTGGCTCAATCTGGGAGGAGGGGACTGGACCTGCCTGGACTGAGTCTACCAGGTCGATCTCAGTCCTCAGGGGAGACCTTGATCTGGAGGAGGTGGGAATGGGAGGTGGGCTGGGGGAGAGGGAAGGGGGCAGGAAGGGGGGAACAAAGGAATCCGTGGCTGTTATGTAGACCTGAATAGTATTGTAAAATAAAATAAAATAATAGAAAAAGAAAATATAGGGAAAACAACAAAGAGCAAAAACAAAAACAAAAAAAAATTGAAACAAACTAGAAAAAGAAATCCATCCAGAGAAAAATTACCGAAATAAAAGAAAAGCACACACAAAATATATGAAGTTACTTTTGTGTTGACTGACTACTCCTCAGCATGGTGCCTGCTCTGGAGTATGGTTGATCAATCCAGTATCATTCTATTGGAGAAAACAGATTTTCTGTCTTCTAGCGGGTATCAGTTGTAAATAGCTTCTTGGTTAGGGGTAGGGATTTGTGTCTAGATTTCCTTCTCAGCAGTGGGGTTCCTGTCTGGAACCTATGTAGTTACTGTACTTTCTGTCACAGTTTCTGTGAATTCACACATGAAAGGCCTTTTGAAAAATCCGTGAAGAAAACTACTATAAAACCTTCCAAAAACATATACATACATGAAAGGAATTTAAATGGAGCCACCATATAATGGGGGAGACAATGCCTCAAATAGACATCTTACAACACCAAGTAAAACTTTCCAGTGGCAGGAACGGGCTACATTTAGTTGAGGTGTTGACACACACCCCTCTTCATCCTGCACACACACACACACACACACACACACACACACACACACACACACAATCACAGGCTATTGCCAAGGCTAATGGTACGCTCCGTAAACTGATGTTAAGGCTCTATTGCTGAAGACACAACTTCTTTAGGTTATTGAACATGGAGAAATCAAGTTGGTATCCTATTAAAATCTGAGGCACCAACTGAGTAGCATTCAAGATGCTGTAAGGTACTTTCCATGCTACCAGAGGAGAAAATTAATAATCATTTTCACCCAGTTACAAAATCCTCTGCCTGAAAGTATAATGATGCTATGGTAGCAAGAATGTTACGAGAATAATCAACCACTTTTTGATTAGATTTATGGCCCACTGCATTTGGTGAAATTCATACATGACACTGGTAAATTAGACAAGCACCTGAGACTTGATATATCATGGATCTAGGGGAAAACATTCTACTATTATTCTGCTAAAGAAACATAGCAATAGAATGACTCCTAATGACATATTGCTATCCCCATAGAGTAGACCATCACTCAACCCTCATCAGAGAAACTTCTTCTTGCTGTATATAGTTATCAACACAGAGAGCCACAACTAGACAATGTGCAGATGGTGGGAGACTTTGGAGTACTCAGCCATAAATGGATATCTTCACCAAATTCCCACAATCAAAACTCAAGGATCTATACAGAAGAGGATATATAAATATTATGAGTCAAAAGGGGTCAATGACTTCAAGGAAATAGTGTCTTCCAGATACAACAGACTGCTACACAATGTACTCACAGAATGCTGTGGTTTTTACATTGACCAATGATCCCTCTTCTATTCCTGCCTGTTATGAGGACCATTATTGACCACACTTTTTGAAGTTACTCATTTAATTCTATTCTGTGCTACTGGTGCTTACAATCTGAGTGAGTGTGGCATTTTCCTCCCCTAGCATCCCATGCCTTTATTTCTCTGTGATGAGTTCTGTCCTCTGCCAGTTTGAATTTGGTTCTTTCTGTTTTGAATAGTTTGTCTTTGCCTTCTTCTTTTGTTTCCTTTCATTCCTTTTAAATCAATGCCTTGCTATGAAGGCCAAGATGGTTTTGAACTTGAGATCCTTTTTCCACACCTGCCTCTACTAACTGTTTATATTAAGGACATGTGCCCCCCACATGTCCATTTAATCTGTTTTCTCAGCAAGAAATCTTCCTTTTAAGGCAATTCTTCCCCCCAAATTGTACCTCTATGAAATTTCAGGACTACAGGTATGCGTAGCTTCTGTAACATATGCAGATATACATGATACATGCTATTACACATGTGTACTTATTTTACTACACATACACAATGTTTATCAGCTTTTTGTGGGACTGTTATCTCTTCTGAAAATAAATGCCTCAATAGCTTTTCAAATTTACTGACACATCATTTTTCTCCCTTCCTCCCTGTCCACACATAATTACATGCCAAAACCATAGAATTAGATCATCAAGGATCTAAAACACTATCCTCCACAAAACCAAACTTCTTAACAAAGCTCAGTGTATCACCACTAAGAATTGTCTTCAGACATGTGTGTGCTGTGACAGGGCTGCTGGTGAACCTATCTTGCTTTTTAATTACAATTTCATTTTCTTGACTTTGGAGATTAGTACTATTCATAGCTGCCACTGGAGGGGATGCTTTTGTGGACACATAACAACACCAGTTATTGCTGCTGAGATCAAGGAAAAGAAATGGCATATGTAAACTCCCAAAAGGTGAATTTCCTTTCAGCTTTCCAACTTCCAGAGAAATAAACTTGACAGTCTCCAAATATATTGAGGCATACAACGACCTCAGCTTCCAACCTAGAATGCAGTTTTCTTAATAATCTGGTAAAGAATATTGATGCTGCCAGTATAGTAGACTCCTTAAGATGGAATTGGAGGCAGAGCAAAGTGACATATACCTTTAATCCCAGAACCTGTGAGACAGAGGCAGGAGGATATCTCTGAGTTCAAAGCAAGCTTGTTCCAGTATAGCCAGGACTACATAGATAGACCCCATCTCAGAAAACAAAACAAAACAAACCCACAAAAAGAATGGACTTGTCAAAGGGCCCTGTAGGGGGACAAAAGGGCAAGATGAGGATGCGGACTCCCGCACTTTGGCTACATTTCCAGTAAAGGACAGATGATGAAAGTATTGAGAAACATTAACACACAGTTCCATTTTTACTTAAATACAGGATAAAATGTTTCTGGATCTATTTTCAATGCTATTATTCCATTAGATGATAAACTATCTCTTCTGTTGCATGAAGATATGGCAAAAAGATTAAGCAACAACAAAGTATTTACTTCTAGGTAACAACTAGATAACCATGGAATGAAGTTTAACTCAGCTTGAAATAGATGGCATAATTTAAAGAAATTTGCTCTTTTGGAATTATATTACTTAGACCACCTTGAAATTATATATCTAAAGTAGGACAGCAAAAAAAAAAAATATCATCAGCGAAATCACCACCTTTCTATTTGCCTCATTATATCAGCCTTTATAAAAATAAATGCCTTAATCCACTACAGAACTCAAGTTCTCTGAAGAAATCTCAACTTTACTAAAGATGCTGTAGGGTCTGACCTCGAACCAGCAGAACTTCATGGTGGTAGAGAGATTTAGTGCTGTGTGTCCAGAGCCAAAAATTATCTTAAGCTGTCAAAGACCCTATAGACAAAAAAAAAAAAAAAGAAAAAAAAAGCTATTTACTTATAACCTTTGTATGTGACCTAACATTCCCTAAAACCCCTTGGAATGTATCATAAGCTGAGCAAACAACTGGTTTCTACCACTCACCTTGTGAACATCCCTTTGCTGTGCCCCACTTACATGCTGTCCACAATAATGGCTTGTTGAATGCATTGACTGACTTCTTCATTGGTTGGCTATAAAGGTTCACGTACATCACTCAGAGTAAATTGAATCTGTGTTCCTAGGCCAAGGTCAATTCATTCCATGCCCAATAATCTAGCTTTTTTTTTTTTAAACTTTCATTAAAGCAGAGATGTTACATTTTAGGGACGCTAACACAACAACTCCTGGAATAAAGAGATACACAGGCTTTAATTTTCTGTCTAGGAAATATAACAAGCATTTAAAAGGCCTAATGGGAAAAGGTATGAGGAACAGAAGGCAGGACTGGGTGAAAATATTTGTGACTGAACAAGGAATCAGCAGAAATAATAACTTTTGATGTAGAATTTCTGTAGTCACTCCCCGTTTACCCTTGTTTTTATGTCTTAGTAGACAAAAAACTGGTCACTGAACATTTATTGTATAAAATGGTGATTGTCAGCATTTTATGTGATTGAGTTTAAGCTATGATGCTTTTTGTTCTATTCATGCTGGTATTGACGTGGGGTTCCATGCTCAGTGAATGCAGAAGCTAGAGCCACGGCACTAACATTCTAAAATGTTTACTTCTCCATATGTTGTACTGCGGTGATTTACAGGAAGGAGACTGGAACAGAAGAGGTTGCTTGCTGATTGGATGGCAAGAGGGGGTTGGTTCAGCATTGTTTTTTTTGTAAATATAAGATGATCATCAGTGCAGGTCACATGTTTCTTTTTGGGTAATTATCTTGTTCTCTGTCAGAAACTAGTAAGGTCAAAAGGTTGTGGACTAGAAAAGTTCTTTTGCATTAGCTTGTTGTTCAAATTTTAGATAGTCTTTTAATTAAAAAAACCCAGGGCCAGATATCAAGGTGAAAGCTGAAAGATCAGAGAAGTGGAACAGACAGCCCCTATTTCTTACCTCTACAAAATTCTCAGTCTAAAGAGAGTGAGTTCCTGTTTCCTCATGCCTTATGTACCTTTCTCTGCCCTGGCATCACTTCCTGGGATTAAAGGCATATGTGCTTCCCAATACTGGGATTAAAGGTGTGTGCCATCACTGTCTGTCTCTGTTTCCACTGTGGCCTTGAACTCATAGAGATCCTCCAAGTGATAGGATTAAGGGTGTGTGTCACCACTGTCTGTCCTCTATTACTAATCTAGTGACTGGCTCTGTCCTCCCATTCCCAGGCAAGTTTATTAGGGTATGCAATATATCACTGCATTATTCCCTCCTTAGAAACCAGGTTCCAAATTGTCCTTGAGTAGATCCTGGAAACTTTTCCTGAAGAAAACCAAACCATTTTGCTACCAAGGAATTTATATCCGGGTGTGCCAAGGCTTAACTGATATCACTCCCTTTTGCCATATTTATACATATTTACAGGATTTTATCTCCAATGCAATCAAGAAGCTCTCTGTCACCGGGCGTTGGTGGCGCACGCCTTTAATCCCAGCACTCGGGAGGCAGAGCCAGGCGGATCTCTGTGAGTTCGAGGCCAGCCTGGGCTACAAGTGAGCTCAGAAAGGCGCAAAGCTACACAGAGAAACCCTGTCTCGAAAAACAAAAAAAAAAAAAAAAAAAAGAAGAAGCTCTCTGTCTTCCTACTTCTTAGGCTCCACACAATCCTCCAAGTCTCTTTTACAATTAGCTCAATGGTTCTGAAAAGGCACATGCACGAGCTTACATGGTTAACCTTTCAAGGCTTATAAATATTCAGCAGCTCAGCATTATTTCCCCATTCATATAAATCAAAGTTCAATGTGTAGAAGTGAACAGAGAAGGTGAAGCTAGACATTTTACCTGAGAAACACATCTTTCTCAAAGCCGTCTAGCTCTGCTTTTGTTTTGTGTTCTACCTGTGATCTATCTTACTTATGACTAGGAATACCCATTGAATCAGTTTATTTTTGTCTAATTAATTACCTAAATTCAACCTCTTAATGTTAGGACTAGCTGATTCATTTCTTGCCTCCTCATCAATTCTGCCATCATTAAACAACCCCAGAACCTCAGTTCGTTTCCTCAGATTATGGGATACAGGGATGGAAGTTTCCCTCAAACACTCTGGGGATGGAATAGGCATTGAAGAGAAAATGTACACATAAAAATGACAGAAAAAGTAATTTATTTAATATAGTTTATGAGACATGGGAATCTTTATAGTGAAAAGAGTACCCAAATAAATAGGAAAATATGAATCTGTGTACATTGTCTCCTAGAGCTGATGAACCAGAGGATAGCTGTAAAAATCATAACTGAAAAAAAGAGGTATATTATCTAATGGTAGTAAATTGGAAGTCAGGGACTTATGGCTATTTGTTCACATTTTCTTCTATGTCTCTATGACTCATGAGACATGTTCCTTCCTTGTGGGTATAAAAGGAATATCACTTTGATTGAAGGTCTGATGATTATTTCATGGCAGGTCAACAAGCTTGTATGGTCTGCTTTAGCTGATAAAAGAGTCATTTCACTTTTTGTTATACGCTCTAAACCAAATTCTGATATTTCAACATAAAAGATGTGGCTTTTCATGCCCTAAAACAACCAACCACCACTGAAGCAGTAGTTCTGGGAAGTTCTTGTGGCAGGACTAGCCCATATATGCCCCGAGTTGAAAGAATGAAAAACAGGCACAGGATTGCACAGGGTGCAGTTCAGTAGTCGTCTCACAGAAATACGGCCCTGGGAAGCACCAAGTCCTGTTGCATCCCACAGTTTAGGTCAGAAAATGGGGCCTAACTATGAGTTAGGTTAGGCCAACAATGACTCTTATCTGGTAAGTATCTGTTTGTGTTTTCCTTAAGGTCCTACCTAATATGGGACATTCCATAGAGTTGAAAGAGTCAGTATAGAGTTGAAAGCTTTAAGATCCACAATGGCTCTGCCTACTTATAGTTTCTGGGAAATTGCAGGAAAAAAAAAAACAACAACAGGGTCCTATCTGGGCAACTATGGAAGTTAGGACTCATGATGGCTGTAATCATGTCAAGTAGTCTTATTTAATGTGATAAACAAAAAGTCCAATCTTACTATTTTTCACAGGTAGCATTAAAGGACCTTCAAAAAGTACTCAGATGCTTGTCCAAAACAGCTTTACTCCTAAGTGTTATGATAAGTGTCAAGATTATAACTGGCATGGAGGAGTGGGTTTTACTCCACAGCTAGCAAAGACTGTTGAGGGATGTACTGGCTGGTTCTGTGTGTCAAGTTGACACAAGCTAGAGTCATCAGAGAAGAAGGAGCCTCCATTGAGGAAGTGCTTCCATAAGGTCTAGATTTAACGCATTTTCTCAACTAGTGATTAATGGGAGAGGGCCCAGCCCATGGTGGTTGGTCCTGGATTCTATAAGAAGGTGGCTTGAGCAAGCCATGAGAAGCAAGCCTGTAAGCAGCACCTATCCATGGCCTCTGCATCAGCTCCTGGCTCCAGGATCCTGTCCTGTTTGAGTTTCTGTGCAGACTTCATTCAATGATAAACAGCAATGCTGAAGTGTAAGCCAAATAAACCCTTTCCTCCCCAACTTGCTTTTTGGTCATGACATTTCCTTGAAGAAATAGAAATCCCAAGACAAGGGATTATCATTATTGTGCAGCTTGAAAGGACAACTGGGAGGAACTTTACACAGAGGTCATCAAAGATAGTAAGGATTCTTGCTAAACTTTCTTAATGGATTTCTTACTAAAAGCATGCCAGGGTGAACAGATATAATGCAAGGGGATACAGAATTCTATTAAATATAAAATGTAATCAGTTAGTAAGTGTGGGGAGCTACCTCACAAGGATGAGCCAGGTAGCAGTCTAGTCATGAAGAGGCCTTTGAGGAGCCAGATTATAATTTGGTCATGGACAGTGTTTTGGGTGGCAGCTAGTATTCTCCAAATAAATAAACTTCCTAGTGTTTTCTGACAATTATCTTTGTTGTTATCGAAGCTTTCTCACTCTGTAGTCCAAGCTGACTTTGAGATTGTGATGATCATCTGGCCCCCACTTGCCACAACCTGTGATTACAGGCCTGAGCTGCTAAACCCAATATCTAGATATCTGTTTTGCTTTGTTTTCCTTGCTACAGATATGCTATCTGAAAACATCTTAGCTCATCCTTTTATCATAGGGCTCTGCCTCTGGAACTAAGGCACCTTCAGGAAGAGATTATGCCTGTTCTGTTTATTGCTGTGTCCCCAGCTGTTGGGTAAGATCTGATTGCATTGTGTCTCGGGGTAAGTGTTTAGCAGATGAAGGCTTACATGGCACGGCATCCCGAGTGAAAACAGTGTATTCTACCTACTTATGCATACCTGTGTCTACTGCTGGGCTGCCTTCAGTTGTTCAGATCCTTATGCAGCTTGCCGTGCAGTTGTGGTGCTTGCTGAAGGGTTGCCCTTTGTGAAGGACCTCCTTTGAAGGAAAAGGAAGAAAGTTTCCTCTGAAAATGGAATGGCTGAAAGGTGTGCTGATGTTGCTGAGGTCTCCTGCAAGAGAAATCTGTTGTAGACAGAAGAAGGATAAGACATCTATGCTCAGGGGCTGTCCTCTGAAAGTCATGTTTATGGTATACAAGGCTTTACGTGGAGGTTGCAGGAAGTGATGCAATTTGGCCCTATCTAAAGTTTCAGGTGGGTTTGGGGATGACGTCAGTAGGGAGTCAGAGAACCCACTGCAAATTCCTAGTGCAAGTCGACAGCTACTGACTCAGCACCGCCTCCCAGTCCCTGAGAGTATCCAAACCTAGAAAGTCCTCCCTTCCTTCCCTTTCTCTGTTTTTATAAAACGGAAAAAAAAAAATGATGTATAGCATTTCTTTCCCTCATGTCGGAGAGATACCCAGTCAGTCAAGTTAATTATCTGCTTACATTTTGGTTTGAAAATGGAGGTTAATTGACGAAATTTGCCAGGGTTTGGGGAGCCACTGGGGCCCCGGAAAGTTGTTAGCTCCTAGGGTCTGCTAGTTCTGACACTGAACCACTCCGCCTTGACGCCACACTCTGTGGAGTAGAGTGAACTATCTGTAAAGTCCACCTCGTACCACTCACCATACCCATCTCTTCCCTTACTCCTGCACAAACACAGGCAGACCTGCCAGTTGAAAGAGCTTTGCTTTGCTCCCCTTTCATTCCCTAAAATTTTATCTTTACCTTAAAAGAAAAAAATAACTTCAGTTTTTTTTAAAGTAGATACTCCAAGAGGCAAGGTTAAAGAGCTTCTAAATGTTTTCTGACTTTATGTTTGTCAAGAACAAGGCAGTCAGCGATAGCTGTACTGTACCTCATCCTCTGAATTAAGCTGAGGTTGACTTAGCTCTGTGGTTATTGCTGCTGCCTTGCTTCTTAGCTGTAAAGAACACTGTCCTTGGGGACACCAAGGCAGGCCTGAAACGCACGTTTTGATTCAAATTTCTAACACTCAGTGTCAAAATATGCAAAGTTGAGGACCAACCATAGAAAGATAAGCCATTCTTGATGTCGCACTAGGAAGCACTTGCTGAACGTTAGAATCTGAATTATGAAGGTTCTTGGAAATCATTGCCTGTGTCTGCTCTCTCTTCACTTGGTGTTTCTGAGCTGTAAGACACAGCATTCTTGGGAGTGGTACTTATTCCTGGTGAAATACTAAGCTTCATCATTAATAGTGAGAGTTGGGAACTGGACCAGAAAGGAGGTCATGGATTCAATGTATAATAAATTCTTTATCATTTCTCAATAGTGTTTTTTTTTTTTTTGATGCTACCAACTACCTGTTAGTTCCTATTCCCTGCTCTTTCTCCCAGCCTAATATCCTGGGAGTTTGTACAGTCCAAAGCTTCCCATGAACAGGACTTACATATTAAAACTTCCTTCAAAAAGTATCAGTGACTTGGCGGCTTAAAATGAGTTGAACAAGGACAACCATCATAGAGGAGCTAATGTGGATGTGCAGGTGGAACTGAGGAGGGCTCATCCCTATGTGAAGAGCTACAGGCAACTAAGGTTGGCTGAAAGTGGGAGAAATCTTCTTTTCCAGGGAAGAGCATGCCTACTGGTTCTCCAATAGCAAATGGTCAGCCCTAAGAACTATATGACTGCTATGACATATGAAAACACATACCTGCCTTCATCTTTGCTCTGCTCTATTTTTAATAATAGTTTTACTTCTAGTTATGTGCACACCTATGAAAAGTATTGTAACGTATCAAATTGTTGTTTTGTCCCCTATAAGAAGTGCTCAGTAGTCAGAGAGATGGCTCAGTGGGTAAAAGCATTTGCTGTACAAGGCTGACAACCTAAGTTTGATCCCTGGAACTCAGGTAAAATACTGGCTGTAGTGGTACATGTCTATAATCCCAGCATCTTATAGAGTGAGGTGGGAGATGGAGATAGGAGAATTGCATTGAAATTGGAAGGCCAGCTGGCTTCAAGTACACAGTGAAATAGAAATAACAAGAAAGTTCTTGCGTCTAAAACAAGATAGAAGGAGAAATGACATTCACAATTTGTCCTGTGACCTCCATATACATACTAAGGCATAAATACAACACACTCAAACATATTCAGAACACACACACACACACACACACACACACACACACACACACACTCCAGGAAAAAATATATTAAAAATTAAAAGATGTAAAAGGAAGTGTTCTGCAGTATCTCACCATTATGCTTCAATATAATTAGTATGAACATTCAGAGAATGTTTTAAATGTGAAAATCCAAATAACTCACTAGGATCAAAGGCTGGAATCTTCTAGAGTTGTGAAGTATCTGTACATAGAGGAAGAGAAAATCCCATTGGGTCTTAATGATACTCTTAAAAAGTTGGTTGACAAGTGAATAAAAAAAAACTTTGTTTATTAAAGTGGATATTTTATACATAGAATAGTTCACTGAGCTCCAAGTTTGAATTTCAGCTTACATACAATCTTCAGTAAAGAATAGAAAAGTTTCAGGCAAATGACAGGCAACGGGAAAGGACTTTGAGTCCCTAGTGTAGTAACCAAATACATACTGATTTAAGTGGGTATTTTATACATAGAGTAGTTCACAACACTTAAAGTGTGAGTTCCAGCTTGCATAGACTCTTCAGTTAGAGAACAGAAAAGTTTTAGACAAACGACAGGCAACAGGGAAAGACTGTGAGTCTCTAGGTGTGGTAACGTGGGGGGAGATAAAGAGTTGGCACATACAGAGAGGGTAGCCAGTAAGGCTTGTTAATGATGACTCCTCTAATGTCAACAACAAAACCATGCACGGTCTGGAAGGCTTGAGTTAGTATCTCTATAGTATCATCAATATTTTCTTTTTCCTTTCCTCCCAGGATTTATTATCTATTTTATTATTATTATTATTATTATTATTATTATTTATTATGTTTTTTTGAGACAGGGTCTAGCTAGTATAGTATAGGCTAGCTTGGAATTTATGATGTTCTTTTCTCAGCCTCCTGGGTGCAATTGTTAACATTGCTTTTAATTTTTATTTTATTATTAATATTATTTTAATATATGTTATTTTGTGTCTCTAATATATGCCTTAAGCTAAGGACTCATGATAAAGATTAAATAACTTTTATAAATATTCAATAAAATCATATTTATCTTTCTCCGGTGGTATATAATTAGTTGAATACCCCCTGATTTATTAAAGTCATTATTATGAGTGCAGCCAATCATATTGAAAGGACACACTCTTGGCCTCTATCATGTATTGGTTAAATGTTTTAAAAGGGCCTGAAAACTCAAGTAGCACCTTAATTAAGTGCTGTGATTACCATCATGAACTCAAATACCACTGTTTTAGACTACCACTGCCGTTAAGCTCTTCATTGTGGTGGAAAAGAACTGTTTATTTTTTTCTTCTCTAGTTTCTTCATTAAACACTGTGGCAAATGGCTGGTGTGTGATTAAGTATTCCTTGAAGTGAATTTAAATGAAAAAAAATTGTTTTACTTTTCAGAGGATGGAAATAATTGACAACTAGATATTTGAGTAAAAAGAAACTGTTCCCATTAGGCTAAATATTAAACTTTCTTATATGTTCTGGGATGTCACAATTTTTTTTATTATAATGTGTGTCTTGGAAAAAAGGTTGCTTTATGATCTCCTATTAATATAAAAATAGAATATAAAAACAAAGAATTTTTTTTTTATCTATTCAAAATTTGAGAGATGGAACTCAATAATACTATGGAGCCAGGTAGATCAGAAATTCAGCATCATCCTCAGGTACACAACAAGTTCAAAGTCATCCTGTGACCCATGAGATGCTGTCTCAAAGAAATATCACCTAGGCTATTTCAATTGCTCTTGATCACCCACCAACCATATGTATATAATAAGTTGCTTAAGACACCGTATGTTTGGGCTGAAGAACATAAAAAAGTCAATCTCACACTGTTTGGGGAACTTCTTCCCCTCTGGCTAGCTTTCATAGTGTTATATAGTACTACAAAACCTACTGGGGAGGAATACATCAATTACCTTATCCAGTGCAATAACCACTGCTTTGGGGTAGCTAACTGCTTTCTGATTTCATCTGAAGCCTGCCTCACAAAAGGACTTAGTACTATAATCCTGGTCAAAAGCAGATGATTGGGAAGGTCCTAGGCCCTAGGATCGAACCTGCTATTGTTACTTTGCAAAATGAATATGTTGTCAAATTGAATTCTAAATATTCATGTCTATGCCAATATACTTGTACTGCTCTCAACTTTGGTTGGAGAAGGTTCTTTCTTCAGCAGCCAGTGCAGAAATTCATAACTATTCAGAGTGATGAGAATAAGAAACTGTGAGGACTCAGCCATAAATGGAAAACCTTTGTCAACACTCTTTCTTTCCTGCTGAGACTCATAGAAGATCGCAGGAGAACAGCAGAAAGAGAACAAAAGTCAGAGCATGGGGAGAAGTGCTGTGAAGTCCTATCATCTGGGCATGAAATGATTATTTTTTATTTATTTTATATTTATTTTACATTCAGTAAATTCAGTTTCCACTCCATTCTCTCCTTCCATTTCCCCCTCCAATGTACCCTCTGTTCCCACTCCCAATCTACACCTTCTTCTGTTTCTGATTAGGAAAGTGCAGATCTCCTATCAACAAAATACAACATGTCAAGTTGCAGTAAGACTAAGTGCCTTCCCATGTATTAAGGCTGGGCAAAGTGACCCAGTATGAGGAGTAGGGTCCCAAAAGCAGTAAAAGTGTCATAGACAGCCTCTGCTCCCACAAGAGGACCAAGCTATTCAACTGTAACATATATGCCTAGGTCAGTCTTATGCAGGCTCCCTGGTTGTTAGTTCAGTCTCTGTGAGCCCAAGTTAGTTGGTTCTGTGAGTTTTCTATGGTGTCCTTGACCCCTCTGGCTACGACAATTTTTTCTGCCCATCTTCTTCAGGACTCCCTGTGCTATGCCTAAAGTTTGGCTGTGGTTCTGATCTGTTTCTATCAGTTGCTGAATGAAGCCTCTCTGATGACAGTTGGACCAGGCACCAATCTGTATAGCACAATATTGTTAGGCATCATTACATTGACATTTTTTCCCTATAGTTGTGTTTGGTTCGATCCTAGGTCTGAGAGTTCTGGTGCTCTAGGCAATGTCAGGGATGGGTTTACTCTCCTGGCACAGGTTTTAGGCTAGACCGGTCATTGGTTGGCCATTTCCTCAATCTCTAGGCCACCATTACCCCAGAACATGCCACAGGCAGAAAAGACTGTAGGGAAGGTTATGTGACTGGGTTGGTTTCCCACTCCCTCCACCTGAAGTCTGGCCTGGTCACAGAATATGGCCAGTTCAGGCTATGTATTCACTATTGCTAGGAGTCTTAGCTGGGGTCATCTATGTAGATTCCTGGGAAATTCCCTTTGTGCCAGGTTTTTAACTGACCCTGAAATGACCCCCTTTCCAGTAGTCTATTTCAGTATGATCCCTCTCCATCCCTCTCTCACCCAATCACTCATGTTTCTATCCCCACCTGCCTTCAATCCACTTATGAAATCTCCTCTATTTTCCCTTCCCAGAGAGATCTGAGTATCACCCAATGAACTCTCCTTTTTACCTGGTCTCTCTGGGTTCATGGACTGTAATTATCCTTTATTTTATAGCTAATATCCGTTTATGAATGATTACATACGATGTTTGTATTTCTCTTTCTGGGTTACCTCACTGTGGATGGCCTTTTTCTAGTTTCATCAATTTGCCTTCAAATTTCCTGGTATCATTGTTTTTAGCAGCTGAGTAATACTCCATTGTATAAATATACCACATTTTCTTTATTCATTCCTTGGTTGAGGAACTTCTAGGTTGTTTTTACATTCTGGCTATTACAAATAAAGCTGCTATGAACATAGTTGAGCAAGTGTCCTTGAGGTATGATTGGGCATATTTTGGGTATATGACCAAGAGTCTTATAGCTAGATCTCATGGTAGATTGATTCCTAGTTATCTGAGAAACCACCACATGGATTTCCAGGGTGGATGTACAAGTTAGCCCTCCCACCAGCAATGGAGGAATGTTCTCCTTGCTCCACATCCTTCCCAGCATGAGCTATCATGTGTTTCTTTGATCTTAGCCATGCTGACAAGTGTAAGATGGAATTTCAAAGTTGTTTTGATTTCTATTTCCCTGAGGGTTAAGGATGTTGAAAATTTCTTTATGTATATCTCAACCATTTGAGATTCTTCTGTTGATAATTCTATGTTTAGATCTGTATCCTACTTCTTAATTGGATTATTTTGTATCTTGATGTCTAGTTTATTTCTTTTTTTGATGTCTAGTTTCTTAAGTTCTTTATATATTTTGGGGATCAACTGTCTGTTAGATGTGGGGTTGGTCAAGATCTTTCCCCATCCGGTAGGATGCCATTTTGTCCCATTGACAGTCCTCTGCCTTACAGAAGCTTTTTAGCTTAATGAGGCCCCATTTATAAATTGTTGTTCTTAGTGTCTGTGCTACTGGTATTCTATTTAGGAACTTGTCTATTTGCATTCTTCTACATGCAGGCATCCAGTTATTCCAGTACCAGTTCTTGAAGATGCTTTCTTTTCTCCATTGGATAATTTTGGCTTCTTTGTCAAAAGTCGTGTCCATGAATGTGTGGGTTTATGTCTGGGTCTTCAGTTCAGTTGCATTGATCAATGTGTTTGTTTTTACGCCAATACCATGCGTTTTTTTTAATTATAGCTATGTGGTAGAGCTTGAGATCACAGATGGTGATACCTCTGGCTATTCTTTTATTATACAGGATTGTTCTAGCTATCTTTTTTTTCCATATGAAGTTGAGTGTTGTTCTTTCAAGGTCTGTAAAGAATTGTGTTGGGCTTTAATGGAGATTGCATTGAACATGTAGTTTGCTTTTTGGTATGATGGACATTTTTACTATGTTAATCCTAACAACCCATGAGCATGGGAGATTGTTCCCATGATAACTTCTTCAATTTCTTTCTTCAAAGTCTTGAAGTTTCTATAATATAGGTCTTTCACTTGTTTGGTTAGAGTTATACCAAGATATTATATATTGTTTGAGGAGATTGTAAAAAGTGTTGATTCTCTGATTTCTTTCTCAGCCCATTTATTGTTTGTATATAGGAGGGCTACTGATTTTTTTGAGTTAATCTTATATCTAGCCACTTGACTAAAGATGGTTATCAGCTGTAAGAGTTCCCTGGTAGAGTTTTTTGGGTCACTTGTTTATACTATCATATCATCTGTATACTTTAACTTCTTCCTTTCCAATTTATATCCCCTTTATTTCCTTTAGTTGTCTTCTTGTTCTAGCTAGAACTTCAAGTACTATATTGAATAGGTTGGGGAGAGTGAACTACTTTGACTTGTTCCTGATTTTAGTGGAATTGTTTTGTGTTTCTTCTCCATTTAATTTGATGTTGGCAACTGGCTTGCTGTACATTCCTTTTATTATGTTCAGGTATATCCATTGTATCCTTGATCTCCCCCAGACCTTTGTCATGAGGGACACTGTATTTGCTCAAAGGCATTTTCACCATCTAATGGGAGGATCATGAGGTTTCTTTCTTTCAATTTGTTTATATGGGGGATTACACTGACAGATTTTCATACGTTGAACCATCTCTTTATCTCTGCCATGAAACCTATTTGGTTATGGTAGATGATCATTTTTATGTTTTCTTGGATTCAATTTGAAACTAGAATTGAAATGATTATAGGTCTAGGTGTTGATTCCTCCATTTGTATTTTTTGGATGAGTGTTTAATTTCTTGGTTTCTATTTCCTTGTTGGTTATTTGGCCTAAATGGTGAAAGGTTAGGAAGTGACAGAGCAGAGGTTGGAACTTGATGCCCCCAGACAGATGTTATGGTAACTTCCTTTCTGTGCATGGAGGAGGGTAGTCTTTATCTCTACCTTACTGCCCCCGACCCTCAGGGTCTGGTATCTTTGGCACAGCTGTGGGCCTCTGGAGTGGAGACATGTGGAAATGGAGTTCCCAAGACATGTGTTGACTCAGCCTAGAGGGAAGCCTAACCAAAGATTGGGAGAAACAGAAGGTCAAATGGTGAATGATGCAGACAGGCAGGAGGGATAGAGGCAGATAATGGACCTTCGGACTCCCAATTTCCCTTGCAGAACTTCCAAGAGACCTTGGGTGGATCACTTAATCTCCAGCTACCTGATCTGCAAAATGGGCCAGAGCATTCTCCCAGCCCTGCCCTTTTCTGAAGGCTAATATTTTCTTTTTTATTTTATTTTATTTATTAAATTTTCTATTCATTGTAATACCAACCACAGATCCCCCTCTCCTTCCTCCTCCATGAGTTGTTACTGTCCAGCATGTTGTCACAGCAGTGTACAATGTGTGGCTGCCCTATCAGCTAAGGTAAAAACCAATTACAGTCAGCGGTCTCTTCTGTGAAAGATCAGCTACACATGATACCTGAAGCAAGTGACTTTCTCTGTGGTTTTGTTATTTTGGTTTTGCTTTGTATGTTTTTGTTTTATTTTGTTTTAGACAGAGTCTCACTGTGTAGCCCTGGCTATCCTGGAACTCAGAGATCTGCCTCCTGGGTGCTGGGATTAAAATTATGTATATGCAGACAGAACATTGTATACATAATAAAGAAAGAAAGAGAGAGAGAGAGAGAGAGAGAGAGAGAGAGAGAGAGAGAGAGAGAGAGAGAAAGGAAGGAAGAAAGAAAGAAAGAAATGTTTTATAGTATGAAAAAAATGGTGAAGGGTTCTGGTAACTAGAGAGTCTTCAGGTCCAATAGGGTGTCCCCTCTGGTTTTTTGGGACCTGGGGTCCCTAGATCTGACCTGGCTTCTGGTAAAGCAGAAGTCTTCTTCTGAAGTTGTAGGCCAGGATATGGAGTTGTTGGGGGGGGAAGTTCTGAGGGAACTTAGGGTTACAGTATGTTGTTGGGGGTTGAGTGGACAGTGAGTGAGCAATATCTTGCCTGAGTTTCCTAGGTCCAGCCTAGCCTCCAGTACAGCTGCCAGGGCTAGGGTCCTTAGATCCGGCCCTGCTCCAGTAAAGCCAAAGTCTGTTTCTAAAGTTGTAGGCTGGGATATGGAGCCTGGGGGAGGTGTGCAGTCTGGATTGTTGGGTGGGTTTTTAAGCAGGTGCTGTGTGGTATGTGCTGTCTTCCCTGGAGTCCCTAGGACCACTCTGGCCTCCGGTAAAGCATTTAATCACACTGTGTAAAGATATGTCACTGTGATTGGTTTAATTAAAAGCTAAATGGCCTATATCTAGACAGGAACTTTAGCAGGTACTTCTGGACAGAGTGAACTCCGAGAAGAAGAAAGGCAGAGTTGCCAGACAGAGAGAGAGAGGAAGCAGCATGGGGAGTACAGAGTAAAGGTAACTAAGCCACATAAAAGAATGTAGTTTAAAAGATATGAATTACTTTAAGTTATAAGAACTAGTTAGAAACAAGCCTAAGCTATGGCTGAGCTTCCATAACTAATAGTAATTCTCCATGTCATTATTTGTGAGCTTGCAGCCCAAAAGAAAGTCAGACTACAGTTGTGGGCCCTAGTGTGGAGCCCAGGGTAATTGGTGAAGTCTGGGGTTGTTCAGAACTGATTATTAGACTTGTAACTAATAGTAGCATGATTAACTGCACAAGATCAGCACAAAATCAAGCCAATCACAACTCTGAGATAGATGGGATGAGGGACCTCTAGCCTCTACCCTTAAGTGGTTGTTGGCAGTTGATACTTGCAGAAGGAGAAAGTTTCATTCCTCCCTGTAGATGTGGACATTGGTAGGTTTCCTATGTTCCAGTGGCTGGCCCTACAACCATACACACATGGGCAAGCCTAATCGAACACAGTGGATTAAAATGTAAAGAAGTTGGTAGGGTGATATGTCTTGGGGGGATATGAGGGTAGTTAGAGGGATGACATGGGGATGTGTTTGATCACATTTGATAGTATACATGTTGAGTCTAGTCTGTAATAGGACAACATTCCAGTGATAGTTTGAGCAAACTGGATAATAGAACATGACACAGGGAGCTAGTTGGTATGTCTAAGGAATAGCTTAAAATGGATGACAACCCTAGCTTCCAGTACAAACTTGAGCCATTACTGTTAAGTCAATAAGGGATCAATACATATTCTTATTACAATAAGTGTGTTCCACATATTCTTCAAATATAAGTTTTAAATAAAAAAGACATTATTCTTTATAAATACATACCCTCTCTTATTCCCTGGCCTTGCCTTAAGTCAATAATATGCTTAACCAGATCTCACCATTTTAATGGTCGGTGTACTATTCACAGTAGTGAATAGCATCAAATTATTATTCACAACACCAACATATCTAAGTCCTCAAGATTATTCCAAGTCCATTACGGTCAGCATAGAAACAGCTGGTGACACTGTCCAAGGCACATTGTCAGAAGAAAGCCTCTGTCTCATCGTTATACAGCCCTCATATGTGAGTGCTTTCCCACGTGTCTTGTTTTATTGGATGCACATGGTTAGTGAGGAAATGCTCTGCTTGCTGTAGTTCCGCTGCTGTGGCTATGGGTTCTGGCAAGTAATGTATTCAGCTGCTGTGTTGTTTGTGAGTACTGTAGTCTTCTTTACTCACTCCTAATGTGCAAAGTGCTTTAAAAACCTTGCAACCATCAAAGTAAAAGATGCAACTCAGTGCCTCGCTTTCCACCATGGCCACAGGGCTCAATAATCTATAGATCATGTAATAATTTCATTTAGCAGCACAATAAAAGTCAAATTAGCTTCCACGAGACAGTTATGTATTATAATCTGTATTACTGCGGCCTCCTACTGACTGTATTAGCATTGTAATGTTATTTCTCCTTCTAGGATTCTCTGAATTTTTTTCTTTCAGTTTATATTTATTGAATCATTATGAAAACTGAATTCTTAAAGTCTTGAAGAAATGAATTTATATAAAAAATTAATGTGCAGTGGTAATGATCTTGGCTTCCAATGTATCACTTTTTCCTTCTCTAAAGTGGTTCCTTCAGCTGCTGGATTTTCAGAGTGGAAAAATGGGCCTCTGTTGGAAACGAAGGGCTAGACTCTATGTTGCCATCACTTAGAGCCAGCATTTCCAGTGGCCTTTTTCCTTTTTCTTTATGCAATGATACTCTCCAAAGTTACTACTCCATATTGTGTAGGAAATGCATCATTCTGCCTGCATTTCACAATACTTGACCACAATTTCTAGTCTTCTATATATGGGCTTCACATGGAGCACAGCATGTGTGTGTGTCTGTCAGGGGTAGATGTGGGTGTGTATGTGAAGTTCAAGGGTCAGGTGTATCAAGAACATCTTATCTGGCAAATTAGAAATGGAATTAAAATACTTTTAGTCCAAGGAAGTGCCTTGATACTTCCAGAGCCTTAGGCTCATGCATTTTTTTCAAAGACCTTTCATAATGTAGAGATTTTCTATTTAGCTACTTTACAAAACACTCTTCATTTTATGCTTGAAACTACTTAATCATGATCCAGTTATGGCTGGAGAGGTTAACAATAGGAAAGCACTCTACCTTAAGGAAAAAACAATCAATCATGTAAGGTTTCAGTATTAACTACTATTTATAGACATTTCAGTAATAAACACTTATTATAAAATCCCTATGCAATCAACTCCTGCTCAGCCCAAACATAGACAGTTTCTAATTTCTTTTTATATCAGTTAATTAGTTAATTCATTCATTTGTTTTACATACCAACCACAGTTTCCCCTTCCTCCTCTCCTTCCATTCCCTCCTGACACCTCCTTTCTCCACCCCCTATTCAGTCCTCAGAAAGGGTAAGGCCTCCCATGAGAGTCAACAAAGTAAGGCATATCAAGTTGAGACAAATCCAAGCTCCTCCCCTTTGCATCAAGGCTGAGTGAGGCATCCCACCAAAGAGAGTAGGTTCCAAAGAGCCAGCTCATACACCAGGGACAGATCTTGGTCCCATTGGTAGGGGCCCCACAAACAGATTAAGCTACAAAACTGTCACCCACATGCAGATCACCTAGGTCAGTCCCTTGCAGGCTCCCTAGGTGTCAGTTTAGAGCCCATGAGCTCCCATGAGCTGGAGTCAGCTGTCTCTGTGGGTTTCCCCATCATGATTTTGGCCTCCCTTGCTTATATCATCCCTCTCCCCTCTCTTCAGCCAGACTCCTAGAGCTCGATTGACCCTTAGTGTTCTCAACCTTTCGCTTTGCAGCTGTCTCACTCCTGTTCACCAGACAACACTGTCCTGGGGTCCTGTTATCTTAGTGCTACTGTGTATGTCCAACTCAGCAAAGATGATGGAACATCATCTCAATGATGAGAGGTTCATCTCCACATGGAAAGGCTGAGCTCTGACCAGAAACTCTTTGCGAAGACTCCTTATGATTGTGTTTCACAAAGAAGGAAGGAGAGTGGAGGAAAGAAACAAAAGTATACACTGTGTTTGTAACTCCAGTGTTTATGGCAGGACTTGGAGGATATAGAAAGTAATAAAAGAAGGAAGAGAAGAAAATAAGCAAGAAAGAGGAGATGCCAGGGAATCAGTGGAAGAGGAGGGGAAGATGAAAACTACAGGAATGAACTTGAGTTTATCCTTTACTTCTAATTCATCTTTTTGTCTTTAAAGAGCTTAACTTTCCAGAAAGGAAACAAAACCTTGAGTAGTAGCTTGCCTCCATCTCTTAGGTTGTAGCTTTTCTGTTCTGTGTTTGGCTAAATATCCATAAATGGTATCATTGGTTAGGAAAGATGGAATAGCAGAGAAAGAAAAGTTGATTGACTCAATAAGCATGAGCAACAAGAAAAAACTACCATGGGCCATTAAGGTAAAATCTCTCTCCACCCATGGCATAGTGAAAATATGCCCTCAGAAGCACCTGGAATACATCATCTTCTACCCCAGCCCACTCAAGTTCTCAGTCTGTTCTGTTCTTGGTTTATGCCAGCACACACTATTTCCATGACTGTGGCTTTTAAAACACCTGGCAAGAATTCTCAAGTCTGGGTGCAATTACAAAATCACAAATATTTCAAGACATATATTCTTCTTCAATTGTAAATTCCTAGTCTATTTATCTCTTTACTGAGTTCTGATTTTGCGTTACAAAGTCTATTTATTTCAATGTCTTCACTATAAAAAAGTCTGTTGCAGGTGGTAGTTTCTG
The DNA here is from genome assembly GCF_004664715.2 of Peromyscus leucopus. Lineage (NCBI taxonomy): Eukaryota > Metazoa > Chordata > Mammalia > Rodentia > Cricetidae > Peromyscus > Peromyscus leucopus. Next base: position 16,872,227 of record NC_051077.1, read on the forward strand.
TTAAATGACAGCCTCATCAGTTTAGGAACACGGTTGGTAAAGACATTATGCTAACTTACTCAGCTTTCTTTAGGAGGGAAAATTATTCCAAGTTTTGATGACTATCCCAGACTCATCTTGCAGACATCAATGACCAGATGCAACATTCCATACTCAAATATACATGAACACTTATCTGTCTTCTTTATTTTTTTCTTCTCCAACTCAATAGTTTGGCATATATATATATATATATATATATATATATATATATATATCCCATACCAGTCACTTTATCAGACATTATAAAACACAAAGATAAATAATATAGAGCATTATACTTCTTTGAGGTGCTCAATGTTGAAGAAGGGACATAATGGTCAACACTCAACTATGAAAACTGGCATGATAAAACATCCTAATGTGGAGATAATGAACAATGTTTAAAGAATCAAAGAGGAGGAAAAGGATTTCACAGGGAATAAGTAGCTCTGAGAACCTTGGTGGATAGAAGGATTCTCTGAGCTCACACAGGTAGCAGGGAGGAAGGGGACAATTTCCCAGGACCCAGTAATGTGAAAGTAATTGTGTGTGTGGTGTATTCCTTGAAGAGTGGGTACTTCAGTGTGGTGACAAGAGTGTTTCACGTTAACCTGTGAACATAAGCCTGTGGTCCTCATTCTTGACTATGATCTACCAACAAGCATAGGGCAAATGAGGATGAAGTGTGGAGGAGCTTTATGGGTCCTCCAATTCAGTTTAACCACACTGTGATCTTTGTCAAGTTCTTCCTCCATCTGTCTTTTAGTTTTCTCACACATACAAGGAGAATGAAAGAAAAAAAAAAACCAAAAAACTTCCCACATTATGGTATGGTTTCCAAGATCAATTTGAGTGATGCATGTAGAAAGATCCAAACAACACCTGGCAGTTAGAAATAGGCTAAACAATGTTAACTATTATCAATATTGTTTGATAGTGAAGAAATTGTGGTGTAATCTTTGAGATACTAACTGGTACTATGTATGTTTTGTTATACAGAGAGGTGGATTTTAGCTCATGATTTTGGAAGTCCAAATCCAAGACTGGACAGTACCATCATCTGGAACTTTGTCAGGGACGTCATATCTTGGCAGGAGGTCATGGTGGACTTAGTGATTACATATAGAACTGGGAATCAGAGAGATAAAGGATGCAAGGGTCTCATTATCACATTTGAAAGTCTGCTCCCAGTGACCCAAGAACTTCCCCCAGGCCCCACCTCTTCAGAGCCACAGTGCCTGTCATGCTTGTGGTCAAGTAAACAGAATGCAGGCCTGTGAGGGACACTGTCCACTCCATAGCCAAGTTGGGAAGAGAGGTTAAATTTTCATTGATGGTATCCACTCTGGAGTCAGGCAGGCTAAGGAGTGCTTATGACCTTGGGAGTCTGCCTAAGTCATCGGGCCCTATAAGCTAAAGAAACAGTCAGTGAAGTATTACAGCATTGAGGCTGAAGAGATGTAAAACACTCAGTGTAGCCCACTCCACAATGAGGTTCACTGTCAATGTGAGGATGACAGTACGGAGTAAGAAAACAAAGGTTTTCTATTTACTTCTTGTCCCCAAACAGATGTGAAAATTACATGTGAATAGCTCAATTGGCTGTGAGAAGGTTGTGACTAATGCTTAGGTAGTGGAGGTTTGTGTGTGGATTTCCTGGGGGAAAATGGAGCATCTAGAAGCTTCTATTTTTAAAGGACCGGTATTTGGAGGTATTGGATTGGCAGACTCACACGCTTCCAGTTTCTCCATTATCTTAAATGCAATTTCTACAATCAAGCAGAGGCTCAAATCTCTCTGTGTGCTGCTGGAAGCAAGACTTCTGACTCTGAGCATTAAAAATGCATTTAGCCCATGAAGGTTCTTGGCAGAGAAGCTTATTTCAAATAGCATAATCTGTGGTGAGCCTGTGTAGAAGATGCACCGGAATGAGGAATCCAGCCAGAGGGCGAGATGGGAGAAAAAAAAAAAAAAGATTGTTACCCTCAGCCATTTATTCATGCACGTGATATCTTGTTTACTATTCTTGCATATTATTATCCTTTTGTTTTCAGATGTGAAGAAAAATCTTAGGCATATTAACTGATTTGTCTAAAGTTTCATGGTAAAATAATAGTAGAGGTTGTTTGGATTGTGTGCGATCCAACTCAATGTTCTCAGGCACCCGACTGCACGTTACATTAGGTGGTGATTATTGAGATGATGGAAGGAGGTCTAGCCTCATCTTAGAAAGGCTTGACATCAGTTTGAAGCTGATGTGTATCAACTAAAATGCATGATAACCACTTACGCAGTTCTTTCGGAGCATGCCGTAGGAGCCTTACAAAAACATCTTTCACCGGATGTGTACATTTCCTATGGCAATATGCTAACAAACTGACCACTTCACAAAGCTGAGGTGACAATAGCAAGTCATAAGCACATCAGCTGAAGTAGAACAGTGTCACGTTCTCATCTTAATCACCCAGTGTACTGCAGCTAGTGTGTTTCTATGTATGTATTGGGAAATGGTCAAATGGTCACAGCATAGCGTACTATCCATTATTTAATCTTTTTTTTTTTTTGTTTTTGTTTTTGTTTTTTTCGAGACAGGGTTTCTCTGTGTAGCTTTGCGCCTTTCCTGGAACTCACTTGGTAGCCCAGGCTGGCCTCGAACTCACAGAGATCCACCTGGCTCTGCCTCCCGAGTGCTGGGATTAAAGGCGCGTGCCACCACCGCCCGGCCATGTTTTTTTTTTTTTAAATTTAAGATAGTCAATAGCTTTATTTTGCCTCAATACACATTTAGAAAATTAGCCCGAGAAGTTTTGTGAAATAGACTACAGGAGCGCATACAAAATCAGGGAGAAGTACCTAGTGGGAGATGTCCATCTGAGGGCTCTTTCCCCTGATCTAGGCTGTGTTTTCATATTCAGATGAATTGCTTTGGGCTCTACTGCTATCTATGGTGGGAAAATTGAAGGCCTCTTTTACTTTGGGAATTGAGGTGTTTCCCAAGGGATTTGTATTTTCTTTGCTTGTTTTTTTTTTTTTTTTTTTTTTTTTTTTTTTTTTTTTGCATTTCCTACTTTCCTTAAATTACTAAGTTTTATTCATTTTCTCGTTTGCAATCTCCTGGTTCTTATGAAAGCTTACAGGTATTTCAAATTTCTGAACTTTACACATTTTTTAGCATGTAAGAAAGTTGTGTATAACAGACATTTTGATGATCATGAGTAATGAATGGGATTCAATGAGTCCTTGATGTGCAATTGAGTATTGCTGTGACTTTTCTTATAAACCTCAGGCATCATCACCTCCATCTCCTAGATGCTTGGTTTCTTTGAGACAGGGTTTCCCTGTGTAGCTTTGCTCCTTTCCTGGTACTCACTTGGTAGCCCAGGCTGGCCTCAAGATGCTTGGTCTCTTATAGACACCTCGAGCATCATCTTCCTGATTCCTCTGTTCCTACCCCGTGCATGAGGTTACCATCCTGTTTTTCCTAAGCCACACTTAGAAATTCGTTTTCCCTTTATTTTATTAAACAAACCATCTTTCTCTTCACATAACTCCTTCTGTTTGCCAAATTCTATAAAAAATAATACAAAAAAAAAATCACCAAAATATTTCACCAAATCATTTTGGTAAAACAAAAGAAAACAAAATTTAAAATCCATTTCTTGTTCTAAAAATAACAAAGCTGTTTTGGTATGCTTTCATTTTGGTAAATATGCAAATAAAAACACCTTCACAGTTTATGGGGAGAATGCTACCAGGTTAGATATAAATCAGTCGCTAGCAAGCTACTCTCAATAAAATATGTGAAAAAGAATCCATGAGTTTTGTTCCATTTTTTTTTAAATGTGCAAATCAAAAGCAAGATAATTTACTGGATAAACATATCTTGTTTTAAGAAAAAATGATTCAATGTGATAGTATTTTTGAAGGTTTGTATTTAATGTATTTTGTGTAATTAAATATTTTCGTACAGTTTAGGTGTGGCATAAGGCCTGAAGAAGGTTTCTGTATAGATCTATAAGAAGTAAATATACAAAGGGGAGAGCAGGACCAGGTAGGAAGTAGGTCTACATGTTCATCATCAAGGAATAGCTCTCTGGACAGAGGACTGAGGATCTTATTCTACCTGAGAAAAGGAGAGCCATTAATAAGTTATTGGAAAAGGTTGGGACAAAAGAGAGACTGATAATATTTCTAAAGATGTTGATTATTATGGGCAGCTAGCTAGAGAGCAAACAACGAGCATTAATATTCACAACTGTGGAGTCTCAGAGCATTCTGAGTACATCTAGCCTGTCCAGCATGACAGTATACCTGTGTCTCAGGAAGCTTCCAGGTCATCAGAAGAGAGAACTATCTGAAGGACATTCTAAGAGCTGAAGGAATCTTGCTATTCTGAGCATGAATGTCCCTGTAACCTAATATTTCTATTGAATTTATAGATGGATATTATGAATACCTGTTGGGGATGCTGGTGAGCTGGGGATGCATCTGGGTTAAGAGTTCTCCTGTCTATTGATTTCCGCACAATAAAGGTAAGTGGTGCCCCTGGAAATTGGATTTTTCTGTGATGGAGATGTGCTGAATCATGAACTATAGTTATACCCCCTCGTGTTTCAGGGACATTTATAAAAGCTTCTGGGGCTAAATCAAATCAGACCCAGAGAATATAGAAAAAAAATATTTGCAGCAAGCTTCAATGGGTCATCTAAAATGTCACTTAAAAGAATAGTGTTTCTGGACTGGTCCTGGGGAGACCACAGAGATTTTTAAAACTACTTCCAGTGTTTCCAGTGTTTTCAGTGTTATTGCCTTAGATACCTGGAAAATAGATTAAAATGAATAATTTTAGTGATAATGTATATATATATATATATATATATATATATATATATTTGTATACACATGTGTATATGTATTTAAAAGCAAGATATAGCTTCTGTAGTCTAAACTTTATACATGGTTTTTAAAGTATCTCAAATACTTTATATTATGTCCTTTCCACATATATTTATTTCAACTAAACTTAAGAAGAGAAAATATAACTTAAAACTCTGAGAACAAGTAGTTTAAAAATGCCCAACATAAATTATATTAAATAAGAAACTGGCAGACAAAAGCTGAGGTACAGACATCTGTCAGTGCATGAAATTTGGGTTGATGACAGATGTTATGTTACTGGAGTTGAAAATTAAAGAAAACTTACTAAAAGATGTCAATGTTGCTAATATAAACTTTACTGAGCTCTCATTTTTTTTTTTAAGACAGGGTTTCTCTGTGTAGCCTTCGCTGTTCTGAAATTCACTCTTTAGACCAGGCTGGCCTCTGCCTCCAAGTGCTGGAATTAAAGGTTTGGACCACCACCATCCAGCTGTGCTCTCAAATCTTAACTGAACTCCAAAGTTGAATTCTTATGGAAAGAGACCTGGGTTTGTATGAATATTCTTTTGCTCATGGTTTCTGGTGTACTAATGACAATAGTATAACCCTGAAGCATTATAATGCACTCACATCCTCCCCCACTTTACACTTATAAACATGCTGTGTTTCCTTTCTGTTCAGACTCACTTGCCCAAGTAATATAAGAAACCCCTTCAGGGTGAAATTATCTGGTATTGGTCTTGGGACCATGAAATCCATAGACTAGACTTAACTTTTCCATTACCAGTGTGGTGACCATGTGCAAAGCATTTAATTTCCCTGGATGCATAGGCTAAATAGTATTAATAATTCCAGTTTGCTATATGCCAATACTTTACTAAGTATATTTTCTAATTATTAATAAATCTTCCAAATAAATATACTCCCATTGACTCAGGGAAGAATTGAGCTTTGAAGATGATAAGAAAATTACCCAAGCTTAGAGAGCTAATAAAAAGCAGAAATGGAATTTTAATTGAGGTATGTTCATTCTAAAAGTGTTTTTATTCATTGTGGGCTTTCTGTTTGTTTATTTTGATTTGTCCTGCAGGGTTCTACACAGTCCTGGCTGGCCTGTAACAAGGTAGTTTATTCTCAAGTTCACTATCTTTCTCTCTTAGCTTCCTAAGATCTTGAATCACAGGTGTGTGCCTAAAATCCATGTTTTTAGTCAGCATTCTACACTGTCTTCCAAAAGAAGTGTGAATGAATTATGAACTAGCTTGGCAATATAAGAGTAACAAACATACTTTGGGAGATCCAGGGATCCTGAGCTTTAATTCTAAAGTTACTAGCTCTGACAGCTTGGGGACTTCAGTGTCTTACCTCCTGTGTACTTCAGTGACCTTATAAGCAAAATGCAAGTGATAATAGTATTATCTATTAATGTGTGTGAAATGTAAGCCGATCAGAAGAGTCTGTGGTGCAAGGGGGTGGGAGGTAGGGGAGAGTAATAGAAGTAATAGATTTGTGTGAATGGTGATTTGCCTGTGAACAAAAAATATAAATATAAAATCAGAGGAAGGTGTGAAAAACACAAAGGTTAGTGAACAAATATTTATTAATCTATTCCAGGTTTTAGAAAAGAAATACAACATGCAAAGCAGAAGGGTTTTTTTTTTTTTCTAAAAATAATGACTCCACAGAGGCAAAACCCTTAACTGTCTTGGAGTTTCCCAACAATTCATGAATGACCACCAGGGATAGAAACTTTTAGAAGAGAAATAAAATATCTTCAAAGGTATTTCATAGAAGACACAATAAATAAAACAGAAATGTTTGTGTATGTTTGAGCATGGAATACTGCATCTGGCCATTGATGTCTCTAATTAAAAAATCTGATATGCAACCCGAAAGGGGTCACTATTTACAAATTGAGAGCCACTGCTTTAGACAACCATCTTCTACCAAGACGAAAGATGTTTATAGATTTAAACAGGTGTCAACTCCAATCACTTGTCTGTCATTCCCTGGAGGACTATTTTGAGGAGAATTTTGAAATTCCATTTAGGTACCACAGGGAAGGGAATCATAATTTCATTGGATTCCAATATCCAGAGGAAGAATCCAAAATAAAAGGTCCTAAATAAAAAATAAAACCCTAAATACCCTGAGTGGTCAAATGAGAAGTCTTGGTGGCCATTACCATCACAACACTAGGTACCTCCTCCCTCTTTATGGAGTCCAGGTTATACATTTTCCTTGGTATAGAATGTCCAATCAATTCTTAGGCCTGGCTTACCTGATTTGAAGACACTCATGAGCCCCTACAGTCAAAATTTCCCCAATAAATTCAGAGAGTGGAACCCTTCTATGCTCAAGAATAAAAATTGATCTGTCTGTATTATGTGGTAATATTAGATGGACATGTCTACAAGGTGCAGAGTCATCCTACATCTTCAAAATGCCTATAAATAGAGTCTCTTGGGTGTACAGCCCAGTCCAGAAAACAACTTTGTTACACAATATGGAGTGGCTTTGGGCCAGGTACAACCTGATATCTACAAAATACTTAGTATTCATCAGCAAATATTTGTTAAACGATCTATTTTTCTGCCTCCACAGTGTATACAACATGTAGTTCTCTATTGGCATTTAGTGATTTACTCTGCTTTTATTCAGCCAGTATTTCAAGATTTTATCTATTTCAAGCTGTGACCTTACACCAATTCAAAAAATGCTTCCCTCGATTTTAGCAGGCGCTTAATGTAGAGATCTCAGATATAGTAGTATCAGAGGCTATCCAGGGACTCTGTGATACTCATCAGCTTTTCCAGAGTTTAGCTTTCAATCTGATATCAGAAACAACTATATGGGAAATGTCTCCTGTTAAATTAGTAATTTGTTGATTTTAAGTAAAATCTGATTTCTAATGATGGGAATACAATTAACATTTCAGCATTTCTGGCACCAATTGTATTGTACAAGAGTCCAAAACTCAAATTCTTTGGCTTTGAAGCCGTATGCTGTTTGAGACTTTATAAATATAAATAAGCTCTCATGAAGTATTAATAATCGTCTCTAGGCCACAAAGAGAAAAAAAAAGAAAGAAAGAAAGAAAAAAAAGAAACCCATAATATCTTTAAATCCACAAGCTGAGAAGTCACTTAAAAAATAATAACCAGACTATGAGATGAGTTGGTGGGCAAAACACTTGTCATGGAAATCGTGACCCCCTCAGCTCATAGCCTAGAACCGATACAAAGCCAAATGCAGTAGTAGCATGTGTCTGTAATCCCAGCACTGCTGTGGATAAGTGGGAGGCAGACATGGGAAGATTACAAAAGCTTGCAGACCAGCCAGCTTGGCATGGAGAAAATAACAAGAAACCTTGTCTCAAACAAATGGGAAGGAAAGGACCAAATGACCTGTACACATGCACTGTGGCACACCTATGTGCTCATACCCACATGCACACCCACATGCATGTATACCTACATGCACACATTCATAAGCCATGTATCTAGAACACAATGATTAAAGAATATAATAACCAGAAAGCCAGGGAAGAAGCATTTCCTTATTTTTATTTATTTATTTATTTATTTATTTACTCAAAAGTGGGAAAAAAATCTGTGCTTTACATGATATCACACTCATATCACATACATTCACACACACACACACACACACACACACACACACACACACACATACACACACACGCTCTTTGGCATTCTGGTAAGTAAGGAAGATCAGGCTTTTTGGATGTAGATTCCTGATAAGCTTCCCATATTTCTATGGATCATTCTACACTCATATAGCAGGCCTAAATGTGACTCAGTGGGTTTAAAAGATGAATATATAAAGTTGGGAGAGATAAGAGGTTGGTGGTATAGGAGGAATTGCAGGGCAGAGCATGGGGGTAGATGTGATTAAAACACAGTATACTCGTGTATGAAATTATGAAGCAGTAAATTTTTAAAAATTCTCATGCAATCATTTGTTGATCCTTCTTAAAAGAAAACAACCAAGGAAAATAAAACATTCTAACTTGCAATTTTTTTTCTCAGTTTCTGTTACCCAAAGTCAACTGGTATCATTCTGAATTGACGATCGGTTTTCTTGTGTGTCCAAAAACATCCTGATAGTGCGATACTGTGCCATGAGGCTTACATCATTCTGTTTACTTCATCTCATTATATAGACATCCTCTCACATTAGCACAAGAAGAAAGAGAGGGAGGCAAGATATTTTGAGGAAGAATGACCTAAATCATACCACTTTAATTACAATGTATTATTATAATTGCTTTATTTTATTATTAGATGTTGTTAAACTCTTCTTGAGCTCAACCTATGAGTTAAAATTTATTATAGTATGTTAGTCCAATTTTAAGTAATGTCACAAAATACTTGAGATGATCAATTTATGTGGAAAATATATTTATTTGAGGTAATGATATGAAAGATTTTATCCAAGATCACGCTTAACCCCCATTGATATGGGACCTGTGGTAACGCAGAACATCAAAGGAAGAATCACATTGTTAGTAAAGATAAGCATTTGATGGCAGCCCAGGAGGAAAGAAAAATAGGGCAGAGGTCCTAAGACTACTTCAATGACGTTTCCTTAATAACCTCATTTTGTTCCTAACTTTAGGCATCACTTCTCACAGTTTTCACCACAGGGTGGTGACCAAAACCTTCAACATATCTCTTATAAGGGATTCAATATATCTCTTGAAGTTGAATTTAAGAACCATTCCATAACATTGTGTCCTGGTGTTCATCTCATAAAGAAAATGCATTTAATATATCGCCAAGAGTCCCCACAGCTCTACAGTTGTTCGAAACCACAAGTCCAAATTCTCCTATAAGGCTCAAGCAATATTCTTAGCTATGAGTCCTGTAAAAATAAAAAGAAGAGAAAAATGATATTGATACTTTCTTGTAAGTTGGTAGACTAGAAGCTGCCTCTATATGATCCAGTAAAGGAGAGTCAGCATGTGAAAAAAAATAGACTTTATGTCAAAGGCAGAGAGAAAAACTTTAGAAATATATGAGGAGTGAAAGGATTGGTACCTGAATATTGCAGAGAAAAAGACAGGCTATGTACAGATAGGTAATAAGCCCAACAGAACTTCAGCCTGCAACATTCTGGCAGAAAAGAAGGAAAATAGGTTCCTTTCAAAAGATAAGCAAGGTAGAAAGATGGAGGGGCTTTCTTTCAAGACTAGTTTACAGGCCTCAGAAGCACCCCAGGTTCAGGTTTTGTTACCAGAAGTGATAGGGCCCGAGCCTGGGTGATAGCAGCCTGACAAGTCAGAGTCAGCCACCTATCTTCAAAGGGCTTGTTAAACAGATAACATGGAAAAGCAGCTAAAGGAGATCTATCCAACGAGGCCACATTGTAAAGAGTAACAAAGGTGGCCAACAAACCATCCAGTCCATTTTAGGAGGTTCCTAAAATTAGATTTAAGTTTAACCAGAGTACTGAAAGTACTTATAGCCAAGCAGTCCTTGTCAAGGTGTAGTCCCATAGTCCCTCCTCTAGCTATCATCAGGGCATTGGCCTTTTCCTTGTTCCATCATATGGACCCTAGGGAAATTTAGACTTTCTTGGAGACCCTTGTCTAAACAGTCTGATAGCCAATGGCAAGGGTATGGTGTTTACTTTAGGATTTATTCATTCATCCCAGGGGAGTTACAGTTTTGGGAAGAGTGATTCCTAGAGTAAACATGTTATGGAACGAAGTCCTACTTCATCTCTGTATATAATGTGGAGGGCAACAGGAAATTACTTACTTGAGAGACAGACAATCTGTTATTAAAAATTGTGCTACCCTAGCAGTCTAAGAGTAGAAAACAAATATAAGTTAAGGAATCTTAGTTCAGGTTTCCAAAGCCCCTTGGTAAAGGAATATCTAGGGAGGGAATATGGACAACAGCAGGGCCAGACAAGCTAGGTGTGCAAGTGATAGAAGTTTTGGGCCAAGTAGGAAAACGCCTCAGGAATTAGTAACACCCTCAAACAGGAAAAACAAAACAAAACTCAAAACTGGAGTTGGTTAAGCTGAGTGTGGTAGTTGGAATGAGAATGGCCCCCATATATTTGATAGTTGGTCCCCAGTTGATGGGACTGTTTGGAAAGGATTAGGATATCTAACATTGGCATGCCATTGGGGGTGGACTTTGAGGTTTAAAATTTCTGTGTTAGTGTTAGCTCTGTTTACTACTTGTGGATACTATTGCTTTTGGTGGCCCCACCATGGGGTGGAAAGCAAGTCTCTATTGCTGAAGACACTACACACTTCAGAAACAGGGCCCACAGACCCCTGAGCTAGAACTGACATGAATGCCTCCTCCCGAAGAACTGCCAGAAGTCATCAAGAAATCTTCCAACGTAGGGAAGCCACCAGCAGTCCTACTCAGCTAAGATGCCTATGAGCCATATCAATGGTGAGCATGGCATGATAACCTTACTGGTTGGTGCAGCAGTGGCATGCATATCTTGGTAGTAACCAACAGCTTTCTACTTGGACTAAGACCTACCGGTACCAGAAAAATAGCCAAATAATCAGGGCTAGTGAAATCACGGTTATTGGAGGAGAATCAATAACTCCTGGTGTACTAGATCAGCATAGTCCCTAACAACATTCTGTAAACATTTGTCCTTATATCCACAAGTAAGTGATGTCTTTACCCTTCATCAAGAAAATTTAATTTTGGAGCTAATGGGGACCACTAGAGAAAGCCACCAACAATCAATATGTAAAGTTGTGGAGCCCTTCCTAACAGAGAGAAAGTTTTGGAGTGGAGAAGTAGGGCAAAAAAGGTGAAGCTTTCACTGAAATTGTGAAATATAAAAATAAAATTGTCACCCATTTTAGTTAAAAAAAGTGAAAAACTCAATGAATAAAAACCAAATAAAAAGTCAATTATTGGGAAACTTCATCAATAGACCCAATCAACAAGAAAACAGAATTTAAAGAATGGAGAAAAATAGTAAGAGAATATTACTTTTAAAAACAAATGAAAACAAAACAAAACAAAAAAACCATAAGTGAGTAGGACAACAATCTCAAGAACCCTGGAATATGATCAAGAGAACAACCCAAGAACTCAAAGGGACAGAAGAAAGAGCTGTTAGACTGAAGGCGCAGGAAATCTTTCAATGAAATTGAAGCAGAAATAGGTATAACATATAGAAAAAGAAATGTGCAACTAAACATAAGAGACTCTTAGAATCCCAAATCAACATGTCAATAGAACTTTTCCACAACATATTATCATCAGTATATCAAAATTAAAAGTATTTTATCAAAAGCAAAAGTACTAAAAGCAGTAAAGGAAAATGTAATGTCACAAAGGAACCCACATCATAATAACATGTTTCTTATCAGCAACTTTATATTCAGGAAAGCATGGAATGGGAATGATATATTAAAATTCCTGAAAGCAAACAACTATGAGTCAAGAGTGCTTTACTCCCCGAAAGCCACTATTTTCTTAAATTGACTGAGAAATAAAGACCTTTTAAGGCAAGCACCAACAAAGGCAGGTCATGAACACGGAAGCACTACCCATACTGCAATAGCACACATGGAAGAAGGAGAAAGACACTCTCAATCATGAGAGTACAGAAAATAAATTTCCAGGGTACAATGGCTGAACAAAGGAGTAGGAAGGACTCTATCATGTCCAACCTAGCAAATCATCAAACTTCTAAATCTAGCCAACCAAGGATACAGCCAAAAAAATTACAATCATTTGTAATTATCTCTCAATATTAACTTTAAATGAAAAATCCTCTATTCATTGATGAAAAGATGTGCACTAGATTATTGCATTAAATAAATAGATCCAATTATTTGTTATCTTTAAGAAACACAGTTCACTGTTAAAGATACCTATAGACTCAGAGCCAAGGTATGAAAACAATCTAGCAAGTAAATGAAACCCCACGGCATACTGGTATGGTTCTTGTGATGTCTAGTAAAGTAGACTTCAAATAAAAATTAATCAGAAGAGCACTGACTTGGGGATCAGGTTGTCTGTTTTGTTTTTCTCTTATCTGCCATTTCAAATTTCCTAGTTTCATCCTTAGCCCTGTGGCAGATCACCTGCAGGAGTCTGTCTTCCCATTCTGACTCAGTTCCCTAGGGACTCCACAGATCCTGTGGCAACCTGACTTTCCTCATTCCGGGAACCCTCTCAGCTTCCAGACCCTTCAACCTATCCCTATTTCTTTCTTTCATCTCCTAAGACCTAGAAAATTCCATTCTACTCAGTACCTCCAATGCCCACATTTGATGAGGACTCAGAAATGCTCCCTACTAGGCCATCCACACACAATACTCTTTTAAAATCCATAGAGGAAACAGAAGCCAAGAAATTTTACACTCACCAAACAAAGAGAAAGCCATATAGAAACACCTAGAATTAAAATAATTCCAAACTTAGATGCTTGAATACCAGCATAAAACACAATAACAGATAGAACCATATGCCTCCACCAGAACCAAGCAACACTAGTAGAGTAAGACCTAAAAAATGCAATATAGCTAAAGCACAAGACAGGCACTTCAAAATAGCTATTATGAAAAAAATATTTAAAAACCTTAAAGAGGATATGAAATCTATAAAGATGAAAACAAATAGTGCAATGAAATTAAGAAAACAGTTCAAGACATGAAACTAGAAACAGAATCACTAAAACATACCCAAACTAAGATAAAACAACAAATGAAAAAGTTAGAAAGTCAAACAGAAAACTCTGAAGTAAGACTCACCAACACAATGCAATAGAAGGAAGAGATACTATCAGGTATTGATGAGAAGACAAAAGAAGTGGACACTTCAGTCAAATAAAATATTAAATCAACAACAATAAAAAGGCACAAAACATCTAGGAAATCAGGAACACTATGATGAGAGCCCTAATCCACAAGTAATAAACATAGAGGAAGAATAAGAAACCCAGACCAAAAACACAGAAACTGTTTTTAACAAAATTATAGAAGAAAATTTCCCTAACCTAAAGAAGATACTGATCAAGTACAAAAAGCATAAATCACCAAATAGACTAAGACAGAAATGAAATTCCCATAGTACATCATAATGAAAATGCTAAACATATAGAATCAAGGCTATTGAAAATAGAATATTAAAAGAGGTATTAAAAGAAAAGAATGTTAAAAGCTATAGGAGGAAAAGACCAAGTAACATATAGAAGCAGACCCATTAGAATAATACCTAATTTCTCAATGAAGACTCTAAAAGAAAGAGGGACCTGGGTAGCTGTTCTACAAACTCAAGATGACAGCACAAGCTACTATACTCAACAAAACTTCTTCCATCAAAGTAGATGGAGGAAGAAAAATATATGCCATGATAAAACCAAATTCAAGTAGAACTTATCTACAAATACAGTTCCACAGAAGATGCTCAAAAGAGCACTTCCACCTGAAGAGGTGAGCCTCATCCAGGAAAACCACAAGGAATAAATAATCCCAGACCTTTAGGTCAAAACTGGGGGAATAAACTCCAAGACAACAAAATAACAGAAATCAATGAACACGTCTCATCGATAACCCTCCACATCAGTGATCTCAATTCCCCATAAAAAGACACAGAGCAACAGAGTGGAGATAAAACAAGGATTTCCCCATTCTTCTGCATCCAAGAAACACACCTTCCCATCAAGGACAGATATCACCTCACAATAAAAGGATGGAAAACGATATTCCAAGCAAATAGACCCAAGAAGCAAGAGGGTGTGGCCATTTTAATATCTAATGAAGTAGACTTCAAATTTAAACTAATCAGAAGAGATAGGGAAGTGGTGCAGCCATATCAAATGGGAATGGCAAAAGTCATAAAGCCAGCACAGCTGAGCTACATGATGGCCACCATGTCACTTTTGATCTCCACATGCTGCGTCCTTTGGAGACTTTTAATATTTGTACAACTTAGGAATATTGGATTGATGGAAAAATTCTTGTGAATCATTTGTGCTTCTCTGAGAAGTACTGCGTCTAAACTTCCCCAAGGAATGCTCAGGGCATACTACCTCTCCTGGTTTTAGGGAAATATTCTTATCTACTTGAAGGTCTTCCTTATGCCTTGGAGGTTGTGCCACATAAAAAGAAGTCCGATGTCTCTTTATGAGGCTATGATATAGTCTTAAAACATCCATCCATGTACTTATTTAGGAACAAGATAATAAAAACAAAGTAAACTTAAAAAGGTCAACAAGACTCGGTGGGCTAGAGGAGTTGGCCTTTGATCAGTTTACAAGCCTCTTCCTACTATACATTCAGGCAATTACATAGCACATACAGCAACAAAGTTAGATTAGCTTAAGTTACTTCTGCCTACACAGGGACTTATATTGATGGACAAAGAATGGTGTGGAAAGATAATAAAAGAATGAGGTATCAGGGCCTACCTTTCTTAGAAAAGTTAGATCATGCGAGGCCACTGTGGTATCTTATGACCAAGCCAAAAAAAAAAAAAAAAAAAAGAATTCCAGGATTAGACATAGAAACAAATTCTATAAAAATATAAAACATTGTATTATGCTAAAATTTGGCCTGAAGTTTTTTCTTTGACACTTTGACCATTAAGTGTTAATAATACACTGCTCTGGGTACTGCAATCTGCCCGGGCTGGCTTGGAGATTTTCTGCCTAGCATCCTCAAAGCTGCAAAAGCTACCAGCCTGAGAACAGGCTGTTATATGCTTCTAGATTCTTAAAAATTGGATTACTGGGTTGATGAGTGAAAATGCTTATAAAAGATAACTGTGTTTTTCAATAATAACTAAACTTGAGGGAAAATGATTGTAAAAGATAACTTTGTTCTGTCACAGTTTATCAATGATGATTAAACTTATGAGCCCTGATATGCAAGAGAAAAAGTTAAACACACATCCAAAACCAAAAATTATATGATCTGTGGTTTGGAACAACATGAATCATACCTGCTTGCTGAATTCTATATAAATAAAGAAGCACTCTGACTGCTAGTTAGCCAGGCTGCAAAATTCTCTTGACCATTATGCCTAGTTCATCCTTCCGACGTCAACTCCTTAGCTCCTCTCTAGGACCTGGCCACCACTAGGGCTGGCCCCCTGGCAAGGAAGGACACTCCATATGCATCAAAGGAAAGAAATCTACCAAGAGGATATTGCAATTCTAAGCATTTATGCCCAAAGCACAAGGCACTTGAGTTCATAAAAGAAATACCTCTACAGCTAAAATAAGAATTTGACCCTCACACAGAAATTATGGGTGGCTTCAATCCCCCTCTCTCATGAATTAACAAGTCATCCAGACAAAAACTAAACAGAGAAAGCTATAGTTAATTGATGTCATAAATCAAATGGACCTGGCAAATATTTAGAGAATTAAACACAAAGGAATATATCTTCTCAGCAGGCCATGGAACTTTCTCCAACATTGATCACATTCTTGGACACAAAGCAAGTCTCAACAGACACAAGAAAAGTGAAATAACACCCTGTATTCTATCTGACAATCACAGATAAAGCTGGATATCATCAATAACAGAAGCAACAGAAGGTTTACAAACTCATGGAAATTGAACAGCTCACTATTTAATAATAAATGGATCAAGACAGATATTTAAAAAGACAGTAAAAACACTTTAGGAGAGAATAAAAATGAAAACACAACATACCCTAATGTAAGGGACTCAATGAAGGCAGTTCTAAGAGGCAAGCTCATAGTACTAAGTGGATATGTTAAAAATATCAGAGAGATTTCATATTTATAACTTAACAACACACAAGAAAGCTCTAGAACAAAATCAAGAAATTACACACAAAAGGAATAGACTGCAAGAAATACTCAAACTTGGGGCTGAAGTCAATAAAATAGAAATAAACAAAAACAAAATACAAAGAATCAATGAAAAAACAAGTTGGTGTTTTGAGAAAAATCAATGACATTGATAACCCTTAGCCAAACTAAGTAAAAGCCAAATAGAGGAGATCCACATTAATAAAATTAAAGATGAAAAAGGGGACATAACAACAGACACTAGAGAAATCCAGAAAGTCATAAGGACTTACTTTAAAAACCTATACTCCAGCAAACCGGAAAACCTTTAAAAAAAGAATAAATTTCATGATATGTACCACACACCAAAGTTAGACCAAGATCAAATAAGCAATCTAAATATACATATAACCCCTAATGAAATAGAAGCAGTAATTAAAATTCGCCTTAAGAAGCAAACAAATGAAAAGCTCAGGGAGAAATGTACTCAATGCAGAATTATATCAGACTTTCAAAGAAGAATTAATGAATTATTCCTCAAAGTATTTCACAGAACAGAAACAGAAGGAACATAGTCTAATTCTTTGTATGAGGCCACAGTTATCCGAATACCTAAACCATGTAGGGATACAACAAAAAGAATTACAGAAAGGAATGATCCCTTTTGAACATAGATGTAAAAATTCTCAATAAAATACTTACAAACTCAATCCAAGAGCACATCAAAAAGATCATTCACCATGATCAAATAAGCTTCCTCCCAGAGATACAGGGATGGTTCAACATCTGTAAATCAGTAAATGCAATCTGTCATATAAACACATTAAGACAAATAACACATGATCATCTCATTAGATGCAGAAAAGGCTTTTGACAAAATCTAATACTCCTTCATGATAAAAGTCCTGGAGAAATTAGGTATACAAGGGGCATACCTCAGCATAGTAAGGTTAATTTACACCTCCATGTCTTAGGATAACAGGAAAATCCAATCCTAAAGCAGTAGATGGTCTCCCTCCCTCCTCCCTCTCTCCCTCCTTCCCTCCCTCTCTCCTCCTTCCCTCCCTCCCTCTCTCCCTTCCTTCCTTCCAACCTCCCTTACTTCATTCCATCCTTCCTTTCTTTCATTCACTATGTGACAACTTCATATATTTTTATGACTATTCTGATAATTTTTTCTCTTATACTCTCTTATCTTCCTTTGATCTTTACCAACCTTCCCCTATCACTACCATCCATTCCACAGAATCATGACTGTGTGTGTGTGTGTGTGTGTGTGTGTGTGTGTGTGTGTGTGTGTGTGTGTGTGACCTATTTAATTCACCCAGGGCCATCTCTATGACCATTGGATTTGGAGCTATCTCCTGCAACCTATTTAGTTAACTAGTGAGTATAGAAATGAAGGCAATGATTTCCCCTTTCTGTAAACCCACCAGTAGTGAGTAATTCATGAGCCATACATGAGCGCCTCTTCCATCTATGCTTGACTATTGACAGTCCCATTCTTATAAAGATCCATTGAAGAGAGCCTCAGCTGCTATGATTACAATGTTGTGTCTTGCCCCAACGATGACGTTTTTGCTACCATTATCCCTGTCTTCTGGTTCTTAGGTTCTTTCAGCCTCATCTTCTTCAATGTTTCTTGAGCCTTAGACAGGGATGAATCTTACTTAGGGTTACTCTTCCCAATCTACTCATTTTTTTCAACCAAAGTGGAATTCCAAACTCATCAAATGCTTATTGCTGATCAGTCTCCTTTCTTATTTCTTTTCTCTATGTTTAGCTCAGGGTTGGTTTCTTCAATAACTCTATTTAAAGTCTCCTATATTCAACTCCCCCTTTTTTTGTCTTGATATCAAAATTGAATATTACTAATCATTTTACATACCCTACCACAGATGGGGCATGCATCATGCTAGAGAGTTGAATTAATAGTGGGGAAGAAGGTGACAGGTGGAGGTAAGGGTGGCTTTAGAAGTAGTGTACATCTTGCTGACACCAGCACACATTGTTTGAGAATTCTATTGTCACTTTCACTTTAGTTAACTAAGCCATTTATATATGAGGCACACAGCACAATCCCAACATGAAATTGTCATTGTATTGCCTTAAATAAGAAATAATATTGAAATTCATTCTTTTGCTCTGGTGCTTCCTATGATGTCCTCGTAAAGCTGATCTCATATCTTGGCTGGAATGATCCCAACTGCCTCTGAGGAAACTCCCATACTCAGTCTTGTTCTCTTCCCAGTCAATCCTTTCTGTTGCTGTCAGAGGGTAACAGTAGGAATAGGATGATTTTACTTTCCCTGAAGTGTAGTGGGTAGCTGTTCCAGCTTTGATCTGAAAGTACTACTCCTAGTGAGGCGTCTGGTAACTGCCATGCCTACCTATGACCTGCCCGTGGGGCATGGCCAGGACAGGAGTCCTTAACACCAGAGATCCAAATGTACTGGCCCTCTTGGTTCCTGTTGATCCTGGATGTCAGATGGCAGACTGAGTCAGACCTCACCTCTCCTGGATCCTGGAACCAACCCGTTTTCTGGCTGTAAGATACCCCAAAATAAACCTCCTTTTAAACTACGTAGATTTGCCTTGACAAATCCCCACAACACTGCAGAAAGCTTCTACAGTTTTCCTTTGTTCACAGGACACAATGAACACTTCTTGTTTGGTTCCTCCATGCCAAGCCCCCATTTGTCTTTTATCATTTCTGTCATAGCTCAATGATCTTGCACTCTCTTCTGTACTGTGGTTTTGCTTCTCTGACTTTTCAGAGATGTTATATTCTCTCATCTCGAGGTGTGTGAACATGAGTTTTAGTCTTTGTGAAATTCTGATCCTCTGTCCTTTTCTAAAATCCTTAAGTGAGCATCAATCTAAGACTCAATGACTTCAAAATGCCTTTTATCTGGCAGATAAAGGAAGCCATTTTTTAGCTGTCATAGCTGTGCACATACTTTAAAATAATATTTATCAAGAACCATTATAATTGGTTAATTATGTCTCATTTCTGAAATATGAAAATTGAATGCATTAAGGTACATGGATACATTTTCTTTTTAAAATTGAACTAGAATATCACCCCTTCCTTTTTCTCCACAGCCCCTTCCAGCTACCCTGCTTCCAACCTCTACCATGCCCTCCTTAAGTTGAAAATCTCTTTTTCTTTGATTATATTTGTTAAACATATATGTATGTATCACTATGCACAAATATAGATAAATGATTTTAGATCGATAGATATAGATAGATGATAGAGATATATAAATAGAACATATTGAGTCCATTTTTCTTGTTTAAATATGTGTGGTTTTAAGGATGACCAGTTTTCACTGGACAACCTGGGAGGACTAATTCTCCTTCTCCTGTCAGTCAATAGTTACCTATAGTTCTCTGTCTAGGGATGGAGTCCCATGAAAACTTCCCCCTTCAACACAAGCACGTTCATTGATATTCTTCTGGTCTTATTTCTGTAGCCATTTCTAAGAGAGACATCTGCACAGCAGACTCCCTAGTATTCTGGCTGGCTCCAATCTTTCAGCTCACTCTTTAACAACATTCTCTGAGTCTATAAATGCAGGATCTATTGTGTGTGTGTGTGTGTGTGTGTGTGTATGTGTTTGTGTGTGTATTTTTTAGGGATGGAGTCCCTATAATCTATTGCTCTCTGCATTGTATCCAGTTGTGTTTTTAGATGATAGCCTACATTTGCTATAAAGAGAATCTTCTTTGATGAAGTTTGGTAGCTTCACTTACCTGTGAGTATAAGGATAAAATTTAGAATATGGCAAGAAATTATTCTGGTCTAGTAAAGTGGCAGTAGGGTATTCTTTCTGAAGATCCATGATCTCACTAGCCCTAGGAACTTGGCTAGATTTCCAGTTCCAGGTATGATTTATGTCCTATTGAGTGGTTATTAACTTCAATCAGACAGATACTGGTTGCTACCAAGGTGAGTGTCACTTATTGTACCTTTATGAATATCTTGCCATGCTGATAATTGTTGAAATTCATAGGTATAGCAGTTATAGTTGTTTACACTGTTATATCATATCTCTAGTATATAGGTTAATATTTTGAACAGAATGAAAGACATAATCAACAAACAAACAATTATATGAAAATGGGTAGATTACTTTTGCTGCAATGGACATGGAACTCAGTGTAGTGACAGAGAGGCCATACTAGTTTATTTCAACTCATAAAATCAGTAGGCTATGTTGTAGGAAATCTGAGAAGATGATTTGAGCATGAACAATTGAGAATATTGCATCATACACAATAGAGATGATGTAACCCAGAAATCACATCTCCTGGAGACTGCTCCCTCTCTCAGTTCATTGTTAGCTTCCTAGAAAGGTAAGGAAGGGGGCTAAAGATTGCTTTAGCTAAAACATTCTGATCTGTGGCACCCAGACACAGCTTGTCATTTGCCATTACACTGTCAGCTAAACACAAAACTTGAGGGAAGATTTGATATAAACATAACAAAGAAATGCAGATCTATACTGTGGATGCATAGTAGATCAATTGCATTTAAAAGAAAGAATTCATTACTCTCAATACCGAACTCTCAAGAAATGGCAGAGATCTCACATTGAAAAATGGAAGGCGGGGATTTGATGGGATGTTTGTGTAACCACAGACAGCTTTGTAATAATGGGTAGCTAAGGGACTGTCAGCATGCGTATCATTTTCTTTGAAAAGAGCTGGAGAACAGAGATGCTCCCTTAACATTTTGTTTCAGATGAAGGGTGTGCTAATTGGATACTCAAATACATATGGGTACTGTGGGATGGTCTGTATGTCAAATGCTCTGATTGGTCAATAAATCAAACACTAATGGGCCAGTGGCCAGGCAGGAAGTAGAGGCGGGACTAACAGAGGAGAATCTAGAGAACAGGAAGGTGGGAAGAGACACTACCAGCCGCCATGACAGGCAGCATGTGAAGATGCTGGTAAGCCACGAGCCACGTGGCAAGGTATAGATTTATAGAAATGGATTAATTTAAGATGTAAGAACTGGATAGCTAGAAGCCTGAGCCATTAGGCCAAACAGTTTAAACAATATAAGTCTCTATGTGTTTACTTGGTTGGGTCAAAGTAGCTGTGGGACTGGCATGTGAGACAGAGTTTTGTCCTGACTGTGGGCAATGCAGGAAAACTCTAACTACATATGGGTAAATGCTAGTAAAATTAGAAAATTTTAGTGAAGTCTGTCCTCTTAGATGACATACAATGCTTAAGATAAAACTAACTTCCTATGGATTAATATAAGTGAATGGCCTGGAAGAAATAATTCACTGAAATAATGATGAAATAATGCACTAATGGATGATTTAAACACATTTCCCGTGAAAAATGTTATTCACATTAAAAAATAAAGGTATAGCACTATGATTCCCACCCCATATTGTTACCCACTGGTTCTAGAAAAAAAATCATTTAAAAAATGACAACACATAGATGAACCAATAAAATAAACAGGCTTCTCAGTGTTACAGAAGTCTGTGTGCACATAACATATTCATGACTCAGAAACTGTTTTGGGTTCCATAGCTAAGAACCCACAGAATATACTTGGCCTTTGATATTAACAAAAGAATGTCAGATGCCGTCAGATGTCATCATGTGCCTCTTGGGCACCCAGGGACTATTCTTTGTATTTAATGATGGTACTAGTAATGTAGTTATTTCTTATACAAAAATGAGCAAAAATGACCAATCAGTAACTAATTCAGTGGAGAGATAGAGTGTTAATATTTACTCTGGAAAGTCCTAAAACTGCTGCTCATCTGCTTTCCTGAATGTGTTTCTCCATCTCTTGGTCCTCTGGAACTTCCTTTTAATATTTTTATCCAAATATTGACTATAATAAAAATTCTCTGTATTTTTTTTAGTCTCAAGTATAACCAAAAAAAGTATCTTTTTTTCTGAATGCCACATTTCTAGGCATCTAAAGGGATGAAATTATTTTATACATATGCACTTAACATCCAATGAGAGAGTGTGATCCTTTCTTTGTCAGTAATTGTGGAGTGTTCACTATGAGCACATATTGCTAGGTTCTGCAACAGTTTATCAAAGAACATCTTCAGACACATCAACATGTGTTCTGAGACCTCCATTCACTTGACAGTGCTATGCTTTGAGAATGAGTGAGTAGACATAGCCAGGGTATTAGCTCAAATTTAGTCAGTAACCTGGGAAAGTCAGATTAATTCATAATTGAGCCTTACATTGCAAGTATAATAATTGTGGCTTGCAGTCAGCACTTATTGAGTGCTTTAACATCTGCAAGACGCTGCATTAAATGTATTCTCACATGTTATTTCACTTTTCTTTATGATATGACTGGATACAAGTACCCTTGCCAACCTTACTCAATGAATGAGGACACTTTCAAGGTTGAAGTTGTTAAATAACAGATAAAGTCACAAAAAACTATACTATAACTTGAAAAACCATCTGTCCATTTTGTTGTATTATATTTTATGGGTAAAAAAAGGAATAAAAAATTTCTTTGGTCAAGCCTAATGACTGTACAGTCTATGACCTTGTACGTCAAATGAAGAAATTTCACAACCTTCCAAAGGAGGAGGTAATATATTAGCCCAATGAAAACTTCCTTTTCTAGATCACTTATTAATTTTAGTTCTGATTTCTATGTGCTATAAAGAAGGAAAATTAGTGAAATTTTCCTTCTTTAAATTAAATTTTTATTTTTAGCGATGACACACCTAATTTTTCTGTTTGATGAATGCTGTTTTTGGAAATTAATAGGAAATGTTCCTTGACTTTCTGCTATGTGCCAGCTACTATAGTAATGCTAGTGGAACAGTCAGGGGGAGCATTTTAATCTGTGCCTTCAAAATAAACAGCAGTTGGAAAGACTGTCATATGATGCTATGTATTAAGAAGGAAACACAGAGATTTGAGATTTAAAAAAAAAATCAGAGAATGACTAACTTTAATTAGTATGTTAAGAGAAGTTGTCACTAGGGATGTGGCATTTATGCTGAGACTTACAGAAAGTGAGCAGAAATGAAAGCCCTATGGAGAAGGAACTGCAACTCAAAGTTTCTGAGATGGCAAAATCCTTGCACACAAACAACTTTAGAGATGACTCAAGGAGCTGGTAGTCAGTGAGGAATAAGCCAGTAATGAGAAAGCATCCTATCAGAATGAATAAAGGGAATTCCAATTTCTTCTGAATTAGCAGACAAGCCACTTAAATGTTTTGTGCAGGATGGTAACATTATTTAATTTGCCCCTTAGGAGAAACCATACTGCCAATATGTGAAGAGATGGAACAGGGCTACTGACATAGCAACCAGTAGGCAACTGTAGTGTCCAGATAACAGATGATGCTGGTGTGGACATGGTAGTGAACAACTTGAATCCCAGTGCTCTGAAGGCTGAGAAAGTGGACCTCTGTGAGTTCTAGCCCAGCTAGGTCTACATCGTGAGTTCCATATAAGCTAGGGCTACAAACTCTGTTTCAAGGAAAGAGAGAGAGAGAGAGAGAGAGAGAGAGAGAGAGAGAGAGAGAGAGAGAGAGAGAGAGAGAGAGAGATTGTCTGAATAGTGAAAATAAATGACTGATATAATACATGTAATTATCAGGATTATTGGGGTATAAATATGAAGTGACAAGAGAGTAAAGGAAAATAATCCATTTAATATACATGGAACAGAACATTGAGAAATGAAGCGTCTTTCTGGGGAGGGCTGGGAAAAGAGTGGTAAAACATGACTGACTATTAAAGAGTTCTTTTAGTTAATCTTGAGGTCTTTATAAGACAATAAAGTACAGGTGGCTCATGAATATGTAGATGTAAAATAATATTCTATAATCAAAATATACATTTGATAACACATAGCATAAATATTTTGTTTACATTCATGGAAATGTATGAGGTCCTCTGGACACAGGAAAGGATTTAAGATGGGTCCTTGAAGTCCTCCTTCATCCAAAGTCCCAATAAGAGAACCTGAGACATCAAAGAAACTTAAGACAGAGTAGCTCTAAAGGTAAGAAGCAGACAAGTAAAGATGTTGAGTAGAAGCCAGGATAGGAATGTGTTGCAAAAAAAGAGGATATGGTCAAGTATACTGAACACAGGTCAAGTAAAATAGAGACAAATAATTTGTACATTCGATTTAGCACTATGGTTACCATAGGTGACCTTGACAGAAGCAGTTTTACTGAAGTAGGAGAGAATAAAAGTACATTCAGAGGGTCAGAGAGTAATAGAAACAGGGCCTGGATTCAGGAAACTCAACAGAAATCCAATTCACTGAGTCCGAGGATTTCAATTGTATACTATGGGAAGCACTGTGATTTTAAGGTTAATGAAATGACCGCTGCAACTCTCATGTTGGTGGTTTGAAGAGTTTGGTTCTTTGATCCATATGCATCCAAGTGCTGGCTGAAATTTATCTCCAAGTAACAGGGGTCCATGCTTGTTCAAATATTGACAAGGAGTGTTCTGGATCCTGTGGCTGTCTGGAGTTTCAGGACATGTGCACTGATTGGGATGGTTCTGAATAGCAGACTGCTTAAAATTGTCCTGGGATAAAACATATACAGACTAGGCTGGTTGTATTATATGTTTAGGAATATATATGTATACATACACATACACACTCACACACACATATATTCCATATACATAAATATATTATGTAATCTACATGATATGTAATATATTGTTTATTTAATATACTCTGTACACCCATACACACACATGCACGCACACACACACATACACACACACACACACACACACACACACACACACACAAAACATACAGAAACTAAAGTAAAAGAGATTATGAATTTAAAATAGAGCAAGGGTACATGGGAGATTTTGGAGGGAAGAAAAAGAAGAGGGAAATGATGTAATTACATTAAAATCTCCAATTAAAATTTTTTTCCTGGTCAAACACTACAAATTTACTTGGTCTGAGCATTTAAACTTAATCCTATAATACCACCTAGATACTACTCTCGCTCTCCACTATAAAAGAAAAAGACTGGTTTACCCCTTCTGAGATGCAGGTTGTTCAGAGGACAGGATCCAGTCACCAACTGTGTTACACCAAAGTCTAAGTTGTAAATTTGTATCACTTCTAAGACATAAAGAAAGAAACCAACAATAGTAAGAGCTTTAGGTAGAGTCTAGAAAAGACATTTTACTTGTTGTTACTCTATAAGATGGAGCTTGCTTGGCATGTGAGATCATTATAGGGAAGAGCCAGCAGTTAACTCTCTCTTTAGGAGCAGCAAACTGTGGACATCAAGGTAGGCAAACAAGGAGTGGCAGCAAATGCGAAGACTAGCAAGTCAGCTTATCTTGACTTCCTGAAATAACAGTTCTTCAAAGAGCACACCGAGAAGAAGGTAAATTTCTTGATCAGGACAACCATGGGGTCCTGTGAACAGAGAGAGGACAGGCTAAGCTCACCTCACAGGAGCCAGCCAGGACTGCAACTGAACACACAAAGCAGATGATTAATTTAGGAAACAACACATCCAAGACAACTTATCATGGGAAAGTCAGGAAGCAGTCCAGTTCAATATGCAAATCTGGACTTGCCAGCCCTGCTTCCTAGTCAGAAACCAATTTGAGAGAGCTATGCCCGGAAGCAGCAGGTCAATATCTGAAGATTGAATTAATTACCAATGAGGAGGGCACTGAAGGCACATAGGTCCAAACATAATGGGCATAATCAGATCTTACTTTACTACTTCTACTTCTTTTTCTACCATGAACATCAACTACATCTTTTCCTTCTATTTAAAAATATATCACCCCTTGTATATTGTCCAACAATCTAAAGTTTAATTCATCTCTTCATAATTACAAAAAGAAAATTATTTATCTTAGTAATCAAAGTTTAAAATACCATTTAGATATGTTTATCTAATCTCTTTTATTTCTTTAGATGAATTTCATCTATTAAATTTCTCCATATTATATTTCACAATGTATTTTCCAGGTCCATTTTAACATTTCTGTTATATATGCTATACTAAGAACACAAATTTAGTGAGAGTATACAATGAAATTTAAGCTGTTACCTCTTCCATGTGTCCTTGGAGTATCTTCTTATGTTTGTGATATTTGAATACCAGACCTAAATACTCATCCACTTTTCATTATAATATATATATATGTATTGAAAACTTTTTTTATTATTTTGTATTATAATGTAATTATACAATTTCCTTCCTCTTTTCCTTCCCCCAAACCCTCCCATACACCCCCCTTGCTCTCTTTCAAATTCGTGGCCTTTTCCTCCATGAATTGTAATTACATGCATACATATATGCATGTAATATACATATATATCTTTAAACATAACCTGCTCAGTCTGTGAAATGTTACTTGTATGTATGTTTTCAGGGCTGATCATTTGGTATTGGGTAGACAAATATTGTGCTCTTCCCCAGGAAAGATGATTTCTCCAACTCTCAGTATTCTTTAGTTGCTTATTGTTCTCCCTGTAGGGATGAGGCCTTGTGGTATTTCCCCATTCACTATTGTTGCTGTCCTTGTTAAGCTCTTGTTTAGGTAGTCATGTTGGTGAGGCTTTATGGATGTAGTTTTGCAGGTAAATAAATGGATGTAGACAAGATCATATTGAGTGAAGTAACTAAAACTTAAAAAAAAAAAAAAGACAAATGTCATATGTTCTCTCTCATCAGAGACTCCTAGCTGCAAATCTTCAGATGTAAATAAATATCCTGGAGTGAATGCACAAACCAGGAAAGTAAAAAATGACTACAGCCTTAATAGGTAAGCGGGGGACCAGCAGAGAGGTGCATCTATAATCTGATTGGAGAAATGGAAAAGTGCGGGTCTCTAATTAGAGAGGGATGGCAGATAAATAAAAGAGGGAGGAGAGTAAATAACAGTAAGGATGCCTGAAAAAGACATAAGTAATCATGCTATTAACTACCTAAAAAATAAACAGCTTGTAATACACTTAAGTCTGTGTATAAATATACATATATAGTTGGAAATGAAATTTTCTCCTCTGGATTAACAATACTCCATCCAAAAGTCAAAGACTATCCAACAAAATCCTAACACCAAGAATGAGAAGGCTTTCTTTAATGATGGCTAAGCAAGGCACTGATCTATGAGTATAATAGAACGTCATTAGCATTCATTTTATTACTAATTTTATTTTGTTTTGTTTATAACAGTAGCTTTTGGATTACCTCAGG
The DNA here is from genome assembly GCF_004664715.2 of Peromyscus leucopus. Lineage (NCBI taxonomy): Eukaryota > Metazoa > Chordata > Mammalia > Rodentia > Cricetidae > Peromyscus > Peromyscus leucopus. Next base: position 16,900,152 of record NC_051077.1, read on the forward strand.
CCCCTGGGCCATCTTGTCTCAGGTTCTTGGTCACCCAAGCAGTGTTGGCTATAGGTTCTATCCCGTGGAATGGGTTTTCCATCAAATCAGATATTAGTTGGTTACTCCCTCAAGGTTTGTGCCACCATTGCACTAACATAACATGCAATCAGGACATCATTGTAGATCAAAGAGTCTGTGGCTATCTTGGGGTTTATGTTTCTCCTTTTGTGGCATGCATAGTACTTTTCTATACCAAAGATGCTAGCATATAGCTATGAAGGCTTTATATAAGCAACAGATGACTTCTCCATGTTCATTGAGTTGTGTGGGTGTTGTCTTCATCAAAGGGGCCCTCTTTTGAGTTGTTGGTAGGGTTGTCCAAGAGACTCCCACAATATTGCAGGCTATTACTCTTTCACTGCCTCCTAGAGGTGAAAGGTAAATCCTTATTGAAGACACCATACACTTCAGATACAGGACCCAGCAGCCCTTGAGCTATAATTATTCTCATTGTTTTTTCCTTAGTGAGAAGCAAACTTCCAAAAAAGGGAACAAGCAATATTCCTACCCATCTCTAATGCCTATGAACCATAACAATGACCAGCGTGATACAATATCCCTAAATGTTCAATAGTGGCCTGCATACTATGGTGGTGACCCTCTGCTCTCTAATTACAGTTAAGACCCACTCAACGAGAGGGAAGCCATGAACAATACTGGAAACTTTGTCAACCACCCAGGGCTTGTGAAATTCAGAATCTCAGAGGAGAATCTACAACCGTTACTTTACTCTGAAAACAGCATAATCCCTAACTATACTTTAAGTATTTGTCTGTATATCCATAGATGAGTATGTTTCTCACTTTCATCAAGGAAACTTCGCTTTGCAACAGACAGAGATTACTGCAGCAAAGCACAACCAATAAAAAATATGGAGTTGTAGAGCCCAGTCCCCATGGATACATCTGTAAAAACACTTCCACACCGAGGCTCAGGGAACACTGTGGAAGAGTCATGGAGCAGGGAAGAGAGAGAGATTATAAGAAGCTAAAGACTAGGGACTTTGCTGAAAGACCCTATCTCCCTCTAATATCAGAAGCTATACCCATAAAGTCTCACCAGCGTGATAGCTTACACATGGATGTATGTCACAGTTTCTAAAAGTTTCATGATGTATATAAAACATCCAGAGTAGGCTAATCCTCCCCTGAGACTCTGAATGGTAATTCTTTCACAACTCATTCTGCCTTGATTGTAGGAATAGATGATGAAATGCCTGTTTTCATCTATATCCTTTTTCTCTTTCATTTTTTCAATATGATTAGGTGAGCTTAGTTGTTCAAATATTTATAGACAGATATCTAGCTGATCCCCTTTATTAATAAGGCATCTTAAAACTAAAATCTAAACATACTCCATAAACATTTTCCAGTCCAGTCACCTTATCTGTTCATTGTCCCTAAAGTAAATCATTTGCATGCCTGTGTTCCTCTCCGCTCCTCCTGCTTAGAATGTTCTTCTGAGATTTCTCAATCTAACAAAGCTCTATATCTCAAGGGACAGCTACGGAGTTCTGAAATTATAGTTACTTTGAATTTTTCTCCTCCAAAATTTTCACTTAATGTTTGACTGCTCTCTTAATGTCTAGTGATGTTTGTGGTCAGTCCTCCATTGTCACTTCTTGGTTCCTCCGGAAGTATGTGAGTAGGAATTCTGACTTACTATGTTGGACTGCGCTCCCCGTTATGCATTCTTATGGTAAGCCTGGCTAAGTCTCTGGACAGGTCCCCAACCGTTGCTGCACTTCATGTATTTGTTTTATGTACCTGATGGCATAGTCACAAAATTTTCACAAATGTCAGGCTACCTGACAAGCCATATATAAAGAGTTCTTATTCTTATGGCCTTTCTCACTCTCTTCATTACAACTCAACCCTTGAAAATCACTCTGTACCTCAAGAAACAGTATTCTTAATACAGAGGAGAAGGAAGGAAAAAAAAGAAGAGAAAAATCTCATTTGTTCTCATATGCAGTTTTCACATTCCAATGTTTTGGTTTTTAAAAAATGATGCACAAGAATTATTAAGAATATTATATTAAACTCTCTTGCATAAACAAAATGATTTTGAAAACTCCTAATTGCTATGACAAATTTCATGGTGGGGATAAAAACAAAAGTCAAGCAAAAACCCTTAAAACATTGAAATTTCCATGATAATCTTCCTAGGGATGAGTTACTTCAGGTATTTACTCATTTACATGTTCAAAATAAATTGATAGAACACAACTAGGTGCTAAATACATTTGCCCTAGTGTGAAGAAATTACTGCTTTATGGATATTCAGAAAGATTTATATTAATCATTTTGTCTGCTAAGCAAATGTGATGTTGAGATAGCAAGAACCATGGAAAATAGGTGCATAGTACTGTGGTGGCCCAAACAGGGGAAATTTGTGTGGTAAAAGACATAGAGAAGAATATTATTTTCAGTCATGTAGAAATGACCAAGATGATCAAGAAGAGATATTTTGGGCAGGAGAAATAGCTTGTTTATGGGATCCTGGTCAAGCAGAGCATGAAAACTGATAAATCCTGAGATCAGTGTCATTGGATGGGCAGAAGGGTATGTCTTTTAGCTTTTGTCAATTTGACACAAACAAGAGTCACCTTGGAAGAGAGAAACTTAGTTGAAGAATGGCCCCTTCAGATTGTTCTGTGGGCATGTCTGTGGGGCAATTTATGATTAATTATTTTTGTCAGAGGTCCCAGACTACTGTACATGTTTGCCACCCTTGGGCAGGATGACCTGGGTTGCATAAGAAAACCATCTGAGCAAGCCAGAGGAGTCAAGCTAGTAAGGAGCTGTGGTTATGTATTGTGTCCTCCAATATAGTGTGTCTCCCAATAAAATTTACCTGAGGCTCAGAGGAAAAAGCCAACCGTTATATTAACATAGAAGTCAGGTAATGGTAGCACAGACCTTTAATCCTATCACTTGACCACAAGGAGCCTTCCTCCATAGTCCCTGCCTCTGTTCCTGCTTGAGTTCCTGACCTGATTTCCCTTGATGATGAAGTGTGATTGGGACATGTAGGCCAAATGAACCCCTTCCTGGTCAGGCTGCTTTTGATCAGTGATTTATCTCAAGAGAGCAACACATTTGGACAGAAGGTGAGGCATGGGAGGGTCATGATGGGGCGAGAAGATTCAATGCTATCAGAAGCATGCTGGATGGGAGGAGGTGTGTGATTACAGAGATATCTGTATTTGTATAGATTGTGGATGAGAATGGCACAGTATAGTTTTGTTTGTTTTTTGTTTTTGTTTTTGTTTTTTCGAAACAGAGTTTCTCTGTGTAGTTTTGCGCCTTTCCTGGATCTCGCTCTGTAGACCAGGCTGGCCTCGAACTCACAGAGATCCGCCTGCCTCTGCCTCCTGAGTGCTGGGATTAAAGGCATGCGCCACCACTGCCCAGCTGAGTTTTGTTTTTAAAATCTTTCTCCATTTGCAAGCCGAGCATGCATAGTAAGGAAGAATTGTTAGGACAACATTTCCACAATTTTGGCAGGAAAAGATAGTGACTAGGAAGAGGGTAACAATTAATGAAGAAATAAATAGAGGGTATTGGGATGTTTGGGTGGAAAAAAATTTGTAAGCAGAAATTGTGATAAAAAGATGTCCATGTCCCCAATTGTGGAGTTATATGGTAGGTTGTAGCTCTCACTAAAAGTACATTTATGAGGAGAGGGAAAATCTATTTTCTCCAATGGTATGACATTGAATGTATCAACCATACTCCAGGGCAGGCCCCAATCTCAGTAGCACATGGCCAACACAAATTGGACTGTGTTTTTAGTGACTTTTTTTTTTCTTCTCTTTCTTTTTTTTTTTCTGAGAGAAAAGGAACTTGAAGTTGGGTAGATAGGGAGGGTGAGGATCTGGGAGGAGATGAGGGACAGGATAAAATGTAATTAAAAATATACTGCATGAACATTAAAAAAATTTTAAATTCAACAATTTCTTAGTTCTCCAGTGCTTAATATTTCTGGCTTTTTTTCCCTTTAGCCTCCACAGATAAAGATGTGCAATATGCAATTCACAAAGATGTATAATGCATTATTTTTAAATTTATTAGTTAGAGAGAGAAACACCAAACCAAAAAGCATAGCTGAAGGATGCATTTTTGACAACATATTGAATGCACTTTTTGTTAAAGGGTGTACTGCCTGATTTTATGTCAACTTGACACAAACTAGAGTCATTGGAGAGGAGGGAGACTCAACTGGGAAAATGTCTCCAAAAGATCACATTGTAGGCAAGCCTGTAGGTCATTTTCTTAATTAACAAGTGATGGAGAAGTGCCCAGTCTGTTGTGGGTGGGGAAACTCCTGGGCAGCTGGGCCTGGTTTCTATAAAAAAGTTCTGTATGTAGCAAGCCAGTGAGCAGCTTTCCTCCATGGCCTCTGCATTAGCCCCTGTCTCCCAAATCAGCCTTGTTTGAGTTTCTTTCCTGACTCCTTTTGGTAATGAATAGTGATACGGAAGTAAAAGCCAAATAAAACTTCCCTCCCCTGCCCCCAAATAGTACATTTTTTTTTTTAAAAAAGAGGAGGCATATTTGTGTATAAAGATAAACCTATGCATTTTTGTTTTGAACTTAGAGAATTTGAAGTAAAACTGATACATTCAAGAGAAGAATCAAATATAGTTTTGACATTCAATAGAAATGTTAGGTAGTTATATATATATATATATGTAGTATTTGATGTTCCTGGATTTTCCTAGGGCTGTGAATGTATGAACTCAAGGGCATTCTGGAAGCACAAAGAGAGAATTTATCTTAGGAAAAGAATGTGGACTGTTACAGGCAATCAGATTATAGGTGCTTCTAGAGGAACTCCTGAATTTGATGCCATGTAGATACAAGGAAGGAAAGAAAAAAGGAAGTGTCAAACATGTAGAGCAAAAATGGGGTAATGCTTGTTTGTAAAATCACACAGCATTAATGTATCACTGAGGGAAAAGTGAATACTTAATGCCACCAGTAGCTCAGTACAGGACTGAAATGTTTCAGTTGATAATTGTTACTTGACAAAATGCCTGCTACTTTAATGTCTTTAAAAAAATCTGTCGTCTGTCTGTCTGTCTGTCTCTGTCTGTCTGTCTGCTCTCTCTCTCTCTCTCTGCTCGTGTGTGTGTGTGTGTGTGTGTGTGTGTGTGTGTGTGTGTATGCACATATGATACTCCTCCACGATGAATAGAGGTCAGAGGTCTAGGGCAGGTGTTGGTCATCTTCTTTGCTGAGATAATTTCTTGTTTTCCACTACATTGCCAGGTTAATTGGCACAGGAGCTTCCAGGGAAGTCTCCTGTCTCAGCATCTTGCTGTAACAGCCTTGGCATTATAGAAACACATTGTCTTAGTTGGTTCTTCCATTGGGACAAAACATCACAACTAAAAGCTACCTGAGGAGAAAAGGATTTATTCGGTTTATACTTCATGTCACAGTCCATCAGTAAAGGAAGTCAGGGTAAGAACTCAGGCTGGAACCCAAAAGTGGGAACTGAAGAAGAGGCCATGGAGGAGTGAAATTTACTTACCCTCTTTTCTTAGCTTGCTCAGCTTGCTTTCTTATACTACTGTGACCTACCTGTCTAGTGGTAGCACTTCCACAATGGGTTGGTCCCTCCCACATCAGTCATAAATTAGTAAATACCCCAACAGATCCATCTAATTCAGGCACATTTTTTCAGTTGAGGTTCTTCTTTCCAGTTAACTCTAGTTTGTGTCAAGTCCATAGAAAAAACAAAGCAGGACAAAGGTGTTGCCACATCTGGTTGCTGTAGCTGGAGGTTCTCTCAGGTTAGTTGCAATCACGTATAAAGTATCACTCAGACACTTATATTATTACAAACTGTATGCCTGACTTTTTAATTTTTTTTTTTTTTTTTTATTTTATTACATGGTGTTTGTCTTTTTTTTTTCTTGTTTTTTTTTTTTTTTTTTCTCTTTTGTTTTTTTTTATTTTTTTTTATATGCATATCAGCAGTTGCACTGATTTCTAGTTTTTGTAACTCATGTCCTAACACTGACACAATGAGCATTTATCACCGCAGCCTGATAATAAACCTTAAGAGGAAAGGCTTGCTTCCATTCATGGGTTCAGAGTTTCAGGCTGTAGCCATTCAGCTCTCTTATTTTGAGGTTTGTGGCAGTACTTTGCATAGAAGAAACAGTTTACCTCATGGCAACCAAGAAGCTAAAATAAAGAGAGCAAGTGATCCGGGTTCAGATATTCACTCAAGTGGCATGGCACTGATGGCCTAATCCATCTTCCTAGCCTTCAGTTTTTAAGATTCTACCACCTCCAAGTAGCACCATGAGCTAGAGACCAAGCATTTTTTTTAACATATGCTTTGGAGGGATATTTCAGATCCAAGCTATAGCAAAGGGAGCTCTATGTAGTCAATACAGTAGTAAGGGCTCTTTCAGAAGTATGCTCCTTTGGTTTATATCTTAGTATGTGGACATACTAAGCAAAAACTAGACACCTAATTTGAGAAATGACTCCAAAGTGAAAGTAGACAGGAAAGAGGACAGGAAAGTTGTTATAGGGATGAGAATTTGAGTGAGTATATTTTCTTTATTTAAAGGGGAAGGATTTTGAATGTATAAAATAACAACAACAGTAATCATACAAAGAACAGCAAGGATGCTAGATAGAATCTCTTGGAGACTGAGACACAAGTGTCCAACAAAAGAGCAATAATTGACAGTGCAATGGTTCTTGAGAAGAGTGTTGCATGGATTCTCTTTATAGAGAAGAATGACCAATCAGCAGGCACATTTAATTCTTCTCTAATGTGTTACATTACATTCATGCATAGAATGCCTTAAAAAGTTGGCTGGCAGGGAGGGCAGCCACAGAGATTATAATAGTTTTGCAGCATAACCCAGTGAGTTAAGGAGAGAACTAGCAGGTAGTGCTGAGTGACGTTCTGTATTTGTATTGTACATTTATAGTGGATGGCATCTTCTTTATTGCTTGATGTCTGCCAGAATGAGTTCAGAGATGTTCAGAGATGGCATGAGGAATATGGGTAATTGATATATTGGCTATAATTAGGCTCAACCACAAACAATAAGAACAAAGAAAACCATCATAAACAACAAACATGAGCCATGAACAAAAGTAAGCTAAGCAAAACTCTGCGATGATCCAAAGTTTGGGTGGGGCTTGTTTTCAGTCCCATCTCGTTCCTCTTCTGTGTATAGCTTCCTTTCCTCATTCACTGCATGAAACAAGACCTTCCCTGCATTCCAGACATTATTCCACAATTTAATGGGCTAAAAAGAGGAAGACTAAGAATAATATGTCCTCTTTCTCCAAAGTAACTTCCCTAGACTGCACCAGTTACATGGCCACCATCACCTGACAAATATGTTGAGAAATTTAATTATTCCAAGTGGTCATACACAAAGACAAAATTCACATTATCTGTTATTGAGTAAGATGCAAGATTAGATCATAGCAGAGGTCACAGGGTAACTATGGAAGAACAAGTTTAATAATGGATGCTGCTTGTAGTTTTTTAAAAAAAAAAAAGCAAACTGTGAAAACAAAGGCTTCAGTGGAAGAAGGGGGTTTACATTGGACATTAGGAGGCAGAACAACTGTAAATTGTAAAGTAACCAGGGTGTGGGTGACAGTGTTCTTGGACATGAGGTGAGAACCGAGAGGAATCTGGTAAATAGATGTTACTGTTGTTCCTAAGGAGAGTAGAGCTTGGGGTAGGGAGGAAACCTGTCTCAGGTACTGAAGCTTTTGATGAATTGGAAAGAGTTATCTGAAGCATGAAAATGACAATACAGAGAACAGGAAAGGCTGCTACAAGGGAATGCCAGGAGCTGTTAATGGATGGGTTTAAAAAAAAAAAAAATGACCCTGGTGGGTTAATCTGGAAGCAACAATGGGGGACGGATGATGACTCTGGACTGTGTCTAGTATGAAGAGCTGAGATTCAGAAAAGCAAACTGCCCTAGGTTTCAGAATTTAAGAGAATTAGTGTCTTCAAAAGATAGCCAGGTTGCAGGTAAGGTAATGAGAAATGAGAAACAGAAACGTGTGGGTACCAAGCTGCAGCTTTACAGAGAGTGGTATCTCTGGGAGGAGGAGAGGCTTGGAGGCCAGGATGAGGTGCATTTAAAAGATGAACACCGATACGGGAATAGGGAGAGGATGAATGGGAGGAGCACAGACTAACAGGAAGGGGCAGTAGTGTATGCTCCGCCACCGTCATCTTGACTTGGAAATGCTCTGAGTTCTGCAGGTCAGTGGAATTGTCACTGTGGTGAGGTGACGACAGAGCCAGATGACAAAGTCAGAGATTCCACATTCTTCAGAGACATGAGGAAGTAAAGTCACACTGAAGGCTCAGGGGTTGCTTACCAGGAACTTGAAGGCATCACTTTCCATCAGTTAGTTTACTGGTATATTAGACAAGGTACCAAAATACTCATTTGAAAAAAAATTAATTAAATTTAAAATGTCTCATTACCAATCTAAGGTAATTAAAATTATTATATAAAATATAAACACATGAAACAAAATTGTGAATCACTGTGTTTTTCATTTTAAAAAGAGTTCTTCTTTTTAAAGAACAGGACGACATTATGTATTATGTATTGCATATATAAAATGAATACATTTGGGTTTAAGAAAAAGAAATTTAGTCAAAGGTTGTTTGCACTACAATTTTCATTATTTATTTATTTATACATTTGTAGTACATGGGTATGTCTTGCAGTCACCCTTCAAGGTTTAAGGCAGATAATGGATCATAAACATTATTTATTTAATATGATGTTAACGGTAGCAGGATCTGGGGACACAGGCTTCTACAATCAGGAGACTAGCAATCAGGAGACAGAGGTAAGAGGATTGCTGCAAGTTTCAGGCCATCTTAGCACAGTGAGATAGTTTCAATAAAGCAATGCAGTGCAAATCAATGGTTGTGGCACGTAATCCAAGCATACCCTCATTTGTCACAGTGTTAGCATTTCCATGGCCTCACAGAATCAGGAGCAGTTGAAACTGAAGATAAACTTGGGAATCTGCCTACAGTCCGTTTCTGGAGGGGAAGTTTAAGTGTGGAGCAGAGAAGTGCCCTTCTCTCAGTCATGGAGCTAGTTAGTGACAACAGTTAGAGATATCCTGTCTGAAAATCCAGCAAATCACCCTAGTATACATAGATTCTCCTGTCACCTTGAGACAAGTTGGTTGAGAGCAGGAAAGGGACAACCCTGTGGTTTACTTTGTGATGGTCACACCTCCATTTAACCATGCCTGTGTATTACAGACCACCTCCAGGGAAGCCTCTGGAGGCCTGGATCTAATCTAGTTTATTCATGAATTTCTTCTACGTTGAGAATCCTGCTGCACACGGTAGATCTTCTTCTGTCTTCATTGCTGGATCAGCATACAGCAAATAAATCATTCCTTTTCCTCGGATATGGTGAGATTAGAATCTTTTTTAAAAAAAATGCCTTATTTGTCGTGACAAGAGTGGTACATAAAAACACCTAAGTGTGGAGGCGTACCACATAATTATTACACAGAACAAGTACCCTCAAGGGTGGCGATGCCGATGGGAGTGGCCTATTTAGGGGATGAGTATTGAGCAGGAGGCTGAAGCCAGCTCAAGTAGAACACCTCTCATTTATAGAGTTGGAACACTCAGGTTAGAGTGACATGTCTTTGAATGTTTTTATTATCTCTATAAACCAAAGTTCTGAAGTGTATCAAGGCGCACAGCCAGACTTTCACTATGAATAATGAACTTAAATGAGGCCTTTTGTGTGATTATCTGATGAGTCATTCGAATGCAGTCCTCATTTGGAGATGTAGGAGAGAAAAAAAAAAACACAGGATGTGTTTGGATGGCATTTTTGATTCATGGCCTTTCCTTTACGATTTATTATTCTGATATACCCAAAATGAAAAGCAAATAGATTGATACTCAATGATAGATTATTTTGCTTTTGTTTGGAGAAAAACCATGTTGGCTAGCCTGAAAGAAGTATGAACACCCAGGGGACATTTCTTTCTTATGACCCAACAGGCAGCAGAATTGACTCAAAAAATTAGTGTTTTTTTAGATAAAAAGAAAAGGGAAAAACCTTTTCTGGAAGCTTTTTATTCATTTCAGAAGTAACAGTTACACTCCAGCTTAATCTAAAGTCAAATCTTTTACTAAAGTCAGTAGAAAAACAACACAGTAGAAACCGGTTCTATATGCTTCTGAGAACACAGCGTGTGTTACAGGAAGTGACTAAAGAGAAAAAAAAAGGCCTCATAATAATAAATGGATACTAGTATCAAGCCACTGTGAACCTGAAAGGTAAGAGGACTCAAGGAGGACTATAGGACTGCTTTCTTAGTGTGCTTTCTTTTGCTATGATAAATACCACAAGGAAAAGCAATCTGCAGAGGGATGGCTTTATTTGGCTTACCTTCAGGGCAGGACTCAAGCAGGAACCTCAAACAGAGACCACTGAGGAAAGAGTGCTGCTTATTTGTTTGTTTTCTTTTTATATTATTATTAAGAATTTTTCTATTCATTTTACATACCAACCACAGATTTCCCTCTCTTCTCTCTTCCTGCCCCTCAGCTTTCCACCCATCCCACCCCCATTCCCTCTTGGTTTATTTTCTTATATCACACAGAGACACATGCCCAGGTTGGCAGCAACCATAGTTGACTGGCACCCCCATATCAATAGTCTAACAAGAAAACACCTCACAGACTTGTTGATCATGTATAAAGATACAATGTATTGCCTGGACCTTTCAGACTGTTCCTTAACATTCTAGAGTTGTTCATCTTACAAACTTGCTACATTCTCTCCTCTGATCCCACCGTTCTTCCTGGTCTACCTTCCCTGGAGTAAATGGGAATGAATGATTTTTTTCTCTTTGTGATTTGAGTTTTAAAATGGTGAGCTCCACATGTAAGTGAGACCATGAACTGTTTTTTCTTTTTTTTTTCTGTCTGGCTTGTTTCAGCTGGCATAGTGTCCTCCAGTTGCTTCCATGGTTTGGGCTGGTCTTCTGTAGAGCTGATTATTCCATTGCATGCAAGGAATGGTTCCCATCTTCCAATGAACAGACATTGTTACTACATGTTGGCAACTGAGAGTGACTCTTTGGCAGCTATGGGAATGTAAACACCATTGCAAGCTATGATGATGTTACTTCCCTGTTACCACAACTTGTCTATTGAGAATAATTCTTTGATGGCTGTGGGAGTGTTGACACCCTTATAGGCTGTGATGACGTTATTTTTCCTCTGTTCATGCCTAGGAGAGTAATTTCTGGACACATTACCAATAATTATCTGTTTTGAAACCACTATGCTGCTTTTTATATTGGTAATGTACCAGCATTCCCCACAGTAGAATACAATAGTTTTCTTATCCTCACACCCTTACTAACATTTTTACCTTTATTTAAAAATGATTGGTGACTTTTCCAATTGTCATCAGAGAGCCTTCATATAGCAACTGATGGAAACAGATGTGGAAACCCACAGCTAAACATTAGGCTGAGCTCAGGAATCCTGCTGAAGGGAGAGAGGAAGGATTGTAGGAGCCAGAGGTGTCAAGGACATCACAACAAAACCCACAGAAACAACTAACCCAGGTCATAGGAACTCATAGAGACTGAACAACAAACCAAGGAGACTGCATGGGACTGACGTAGGCCCTCTACATATATGTGACAGTTGTATAGCTTGGTCTAACTGTGGGACTCCTAACAGTGGGAGAATAGGCTGTCCCTAATGCTTTGGCTGGCTCTTGGGAACCTATTCCTCATACTGGATTGCCTTGCCCAGCCTTAATACAAGGGGGGATGCTTAGTCTTACAGCAACTTGGTATGTCATGCTTTGTTGATTCCCATGGGAGGCCCACCCCTTTCTGAACAGAAACAGAGGAGGGGTGGATTGAGGGAGGGTAGAGGAGTGGTGGGGGGAGGGCATGGGAGGGGAGGAGGGAGGGGTAAAAGCCATCTGGATATAAACAAACAAACAAACAAATAAATAATGTGAAGAATAATATATTTTATGACATTTCATTTTTATTGAAAATAATGTTTTTCAGACAATATGTTCTGATCCCAACATCTCATCCCATATCTTCCCTGCTCTTTCAACTCCATGCCGGTTTTTTGCTCTCTCTTTAGAAAACAAACAGAGAGAGGACAAAAGAAAAACAGAACAATAATTTAAAAAAAAAAACAGAAAAAGCAGAATAAGCTGACACACATTCTAATGCATGGACACACACACACACACACACACACACACACACACACACCATAATATACAAAATATACAAGCAAAAAACAAGATCAAAAAAAAAAGTCCAAAGAAAGTGAAGTTAGATGGGAAAAAAAAATCACCAAAAATACCAGTGTGTACTGGGGTATGTCCTTAGGTCACTTAGGGTGTACCTTCAAGTGGATTGTGACCCTGGCACATTCTATTTTGATTTCGGTACCAGGCAATGAATGCTCTTACTTGGGTGTCTGTCCTCACCAAGGTCTAAGTTGAGGTCACCAAAGCTTGAGCTAGAACTCTCAAAATCAGAGCTATAAGCCAACACAGTGTTTCTCTTTATGAGTTAATTGCCTCCAGTTTTTCATTACAGCAGTGAAAAGATTACCAATACAATCAGGTTGTTTACCTTTATTTTTTTACTACTAAGTTAGATGAGTGCTCTATGCATTTGGCTATTAACTCCATATGAAATCTTTGGTTTGCAAATACGTTTTTGTATTTGAACAGCTTCCCTTTCATTTTCTTCTTTAAAGATTTGATAATGTGATTACAAGATTTATTTAGAATAGCAAAAAGAAAAGAATAAACAGTATTTACTGAAGCAGGAGGAGAGGGTTCCTGTGTTACAGATATTGTTACATTTTGTGAATGTAATTTGGAAAGGTTGGATGTCCCTAGACAAACAAGTTAGAGGTATAAAATTGTCACATGGACTGGCTAGAACCTGGTAACCTGAGTTTGATCCCCAGAACTCATGTAAATATGAAGGGAGAAAATGAAGTTATCTACAAAGTTATCGTCTGGTGTGGTGATAAGTGCATACCACATACATGCAAACACAGACAATAATAGATAATTTTCTTATAAAGAAAAATAAAATAGCTATGATCTAATCCATATCTTTCTGTGATCACTTGGAAGGATGAATGTAAGACTAATTGGGAACAGAAGTCTTGATTTGAAATATCAAATTTAAAAGAATTTAGGAGTACTTGGCTGGGAAAACTGGATCTGCTTCATATGGAGTTGTGTTCTGTTTTGCATAGACACATGCCACTCAATTAGCCAATATTTATTTAAATTAAATTTAAAAAATGTTTAATTATGTGTTTATTTGAATATATATAAATTAAAACGCAGATCAAGTTATAAGAATGGCTTTATTTAGACATCACGAATTCCCGGATGGATCCAGTCCTCTCTTCCTGTGTCAACAGTAAGCTCCTGGGCTTTGATTTATCCTAGCTATCTGCACAAATATTCACAATATGAATATTTCATTTCCCCCCCTTTTTTTGCCTGTCCTTTTACAGGATTAGTTCGTTCATCAAGAGAAGGAACAGTGTCCTTTCAGTTTTGAATCCCTCAGGCAGGGCAGGGTACTTGGCTTATGGTAAGCATCCAATATATTTTTATTGAGATAATGAAAGAAAGAATGGCTGTCTGAGATGGCTTGGATGAAGGCTTTCCAAATTCAGAGACAGGTCCTGGAACATGACTTAGGGAATCATCTCCAGCTCTGCTTTAAAGTTGAAACAGGACTGAGGGATATTCCAGATTAGATGAACAATAAAAACAAATAAAAATTCAATTTATCTGGTAAACATCTCCTTTTTAAACTAAAGGCACATCATCTATTCTGAGCCCCAAGCTTGTAATTTCAGATGAGTGAGAAAAAGTTACAATCTATGTAGCTGCCTTAGAAGAAAACACATTAATTATAGTCATGTGAGCAGGAATAAAAGACATCTTGAAATTCCAAACAAAGTGATTTCTCAATGACAAGAGGTGAACCAATTAAAATAAGGTACTGGAAAGAAAAGTTGCGCTATTGCATCATGATAGACATTTCTGAGAGGACGCTGGTAAAGGGATGCCTGTAAATATCATTTGGTTCATACTGAAAAGGGAGAAAAGGAGAGCTCACAAAAATACTGCATAAACTGAGGCATTTCCCTGGCCCAGTACAGTGAGAAACAGCCCCAAAGCTTGCAGAAGAAATTTCCACACCCCCTTTTCATAGCTAATCACCATTCACTCATTTGACCTTTGTCTTTTCTACCCCAGGTACATTTTCATTAGAGCAATATAATAACTTTCAGCATGTTGTCTCTTTTAAGGCCTTATTTTTTCACCACAAATGTCTATTAACATTCCATGTGGACAAATGTGTACGTGATGTTTACAATACAGTACTGTGAGCTCTGGAGATACCTTTAGTACCATCAATTTAGATAATTAGTTTTGGTGCTAAATCCATTATAAGGATATATTGGATTAGAATGTTCTGTTCATTTGGCATATTTTCCTTTCTATTAATTCAGCATGTCTATCACTGAAAACATGATTTAGTGATAGGGACGTCTCCATAGGCAGTGTATATGGAGTTATCAAGAGAAAATGTGGAGCCTGATGCCTAGCCTTGAACCCCAGCTCTGTGGATCACTATCTTCTTGAGCTTGGGCCCACTGCTTTTCTCTGTATATCACTGTGTCCTCAACTGTACTTGGTGGCAACAGCAAAAAAAGTGCCAGCTGATCAGGTTATCTCAAGATTTTAAGAGAGTACTTCACGCTCTTAGAATAAAGTATAGTTACCAGGAAACTCTGCTCATGTTCTTTATTATTATTATTATTATTATTATTATTACTATTATTATTATTAGTGTTATTATCATAGATTCATACAAAATCCTCAGATAGAGAGTGGAAAACCTGAGTAAAATTAATCACACTTCAATCTGACACTATATTGTATTTATTTGAAAATAAAACAGTTATATCTTTAGGCCATAGTTACTATTATAACTTGAGGCCATATCTGTAGGGAGAAGGAACAGGAATTAATTCTTTTTTTGTTTGTTTGTTTTTGTTTTTTTATTAGTAAGACATGAGCATTGGAAGAAGGTCAGAGGACAATTGGTAGCAATCAGTTCCCTCCGTCTACCATGTGGGTCCTGAAATTCAGATTATCAGGCTTGGTGGCAAGTGCTTTTCCTTACTGAGCCACACTGGGAGCCAGAATCCATTTTTTTCTGACCACCATATCTTCATAAACAAAGAAAGAAACTTCTCCTTTTCTGATTTTTCAGATCAATTGATAGCAAAGATTAACATTATTTTATGTAAAAATTCAGATTTAGGTGTTTAGCTTTGTTAGCTTCATGGTCTCTATATTAATTTTTAAATGTATCAGTAAAAACAGATACAAAGAATAAGTCTTAAAAGTGATTTTTTTTCCAATGAATTTTGCTTAAGTAAATATGGCAGGGATGTAGCTTTGTGGTGAAGTGTTGGATTAACTTTTCCAGAACCTTGGATTGCATTCCAGCACTGAATAAAAGGAAGGGAATGGAAAGGCAAAAGCTTATTGGCCTATGGATTACACTGGATAGGTTTGGGAGCTCCTGACATACAGCTAGTATTGAGTCTACTTCTTATCAGTCTGTGTATTGCACTTGCTTGACTTACCACAGATTTTACAGACTCTTCTTCTAAATGATTCCAGTTTCCCAGTTGTGCATCCAGGAGATGATTCATGAGCTTCAAGTCTGACTTTCATGGCTCCCTTCCTTTTGTTCCTCTTGTTCTTCCCCATAGCTTTATTCACTTGCCGGGTTAGCATTGTGGCAGTGATAGTGACTCTTGGATATTGCTGCCTGTGGGGATGATATGACAGAATCCTCTGGCTTTTGGGGGTATTTCTTTCAGTGAAACTGCCAGAGATAGAGAGAAAAGAAGGCAAGACTTGGAGTTCAGTGTATCTTTAATTACATCAACTAGTTTTGTCTGAAATTCTCCAAGGAAGCTATGTTTGTCTACAAAAGTGCTATTTCATTGAAAATGGGCAATAGTACTCTGGCATTCTTTCTTTTTGGCTCCAGAAACTTACTTGCCTCAAACCTTTGGGCATAGGAAAGTCAAGCTGTAGATTAAACTCCAGTCTATGATTCTAAATCCTTTCTTTGGAGATAGGCTGTTTGAGAGTTAGTACTTAATTATGTTAGTCACTCTCATGATTGAATTTGTGTGTGTGTGTGTGTGTGTGTGTGTGTGTGTGTGTGTGTGTGTGTGGCAACTTAACACAACCTAGAGTTATCTGGCAAAAGGAATCTCAATTGAGAAAAAGCCTCCATTAGAGTGTCTATAGACAAGTCTATAGGGCATTTTCTTGACTTATGATTGACTTAGGAAGGTCCAGTCCACTGTAGATGGTACTGCCTGAGGAAAGGTGGTCCTGAGTTTTACAAGTAAGACTAATGCTTCAGTTCCTGCTTTCAGGTTCCTGCCTCGAGTTTCTTGTCTTGACTTCCTTCAGGGATAAACTATTACAGTGTAGGCTAAACAAGCCCTTCAAGGTAATCTTTGGCTATGTAGCAAGTTCAAGACCAACCTAGACTACAGGAAACCCTTTCCCAAGTGAGACAATAAAAAGAAGTAGATGAGCCTTTTTGGACCAAGAATACAGTGGCCTGAATGCCTATGTTGGGGAACTGGGGTAGCATTCCCCTATCTGCTCCTGTTCAAGCAGGACACACTTTAGTAGCATTCTGTTTTCAAACCAAAGTCTTCAAAGGAATTTTCAGTTCTACACTGGAGAATTTAACAGGTAGAGTCTTGCTGTCAGGTCCCTTTCCTAAAGCCAAATCCTGCTGGCCTATTCTCATTAGCTAAGTACCATTTCCTAAGTGTCCCCAAACAATGCTAGCAACTGGGAACCCAAAGTTAAAATGTGAGCCTCTGGGGACATTGCACACTCAAATCAGTATGTATACCATCATATACTCTTCCAGCCCTTTCTGAACATCTGATCCATATTACTAAATTATAATTCTTCATTTTTTCAATCACTGACTAGAGTGCTGTCATATTTCAATGCTTAAGAATAGAAAGACAGTAACTATTCTATGTTGTTGATCAGTTCCTCAGAACTAAATGGAATTGGCTTATGTGATTAGCAGGGCAAAAAGTCTCATTACAGCATGTGCAATCTAGAAAACCAGGAAAGTCAGGTCAATTTCATTCTAAGCTAAGAAGTGCACAGCCCAGTGATACAAATGATATAAATCTCAAAGGGAAAAGAAGACTCGGGCAAAAGAGACAAGCAGGAATCAAAGGAAGCAAGTTTCTTCTTTTTCTGCCTTTTGCTCAACTTAAGCCCTCAAGAGAACCAATGGGAGCCACTAACGCTGAGGAGGACAGTCTGCAGAGTCCATTGATACTTGCAGACACACCAGGACATGATATTTAGTTTGAACACACCATGGTCCCATTAAATTAGCCAAGAATTTACCAGCATACTTTCTTTTGCAAACGTTTGTTTTCTACTTATGATCTATTATTGCTGTGCCCTTTCACTCAAATGAGGCCCCTTGGAACAAACCCATAATGTAGGACTTCTCAAGTTGCCCACAGCCTCTAGGCTCTGGTTGCCTGGACCAACCCCTCCTGCCAGCTTAGTTGTCCCACAGCCCAGATAAAGGGCTCTGACTGACAGATTTTTCACTGGATGCATCCCATGCTAAATGCATCCCTGCTTGTCTATTTTTAAGTTGATTTGTCTGAAAATTACTGTATGTGGTCTTGTAAAATCCATATATTTCTCTCTCTCTCTCTCTCTCTCTCTCTCTCTCTCTCTCTCTCTCTCACACACACACACACACACACACACACACATTTAGGTGGAGAGAGAGAGAGAGAGAGAGAGAGAGAGAGAGAAGATGTCCTTAGATTCCCAACTGCATCTTACTAAGTAGCAACACAATAGATGTGGAAGTATCTTGTGGTGATATATTGTGTACCCTAATAAAACTTGCCTGAAGATCAGAGACAAAGGAATAAACCACAGCCACCACCTCTTACCTCACCAACTCCTCAGTCTGAAAAAAACTTCAGTTTCTGTCTCCTCACACCTTATATACCTTTTCCCACCCAGCCATCACTTCCTTCTTAGTGCTGGGTTTAAAGGCCTGTGTGCTTCACAAGCAAAGGCATGAAATCACAAGTGCTAGGATTAAATGCCTGTGATTCCTAAGTACTGGGATTAAAGGTGTGTGTCACCATTGCCTGGCCCTGTTTCTCTCCTAGACTGCATCAATCTCACATAATCCAGGGTGGCTTTGTACTTACAGATATCCAGACAGATCTTTGCCTCCCAAGTGCTAGGATTAAAGGTGTGTACCACCACTGCCTGGCATCTGTGTTTAATATAGTGGCATATTTTGTTCTTTGATCTTCGGGCAAATTTTATTAGGGAACACAATATATCTATCTCCACGGTATCTAGCAATCAGGGAGTGGGAATACCAAGCCAGTCTTCAGTCTGTGTAAGGGAAGGACCAGCTAGAAGTGATATACGGAGAGCAAGGAAAGTGCAAACTAATGGGTGGCTGGTTAAATTCATCTCCAATAATTCATTTAGAAATGAGTTGCAGAACAGAGCCTGAGGAATCTGAAAATGTCAAGCAGAGAGCCCTGTTAAATGACTTTCCAACCATTACCCAAGGTCAGGAGAAACATTAGCTTGAAACCAGGCAAGTTCTGGCTCTTTGTTTCCAATTTTAACAACAAGAGAATATTCCTTGTACTTCAGGGTACAGCTCTGCTCTTAGAGGAATAAAAAGGAAACAAACCAGAGATAAACAAATTTAAGCCAGATTACCTTGGCTTTATCTGTTAAAAGGCATCCATTTAGGAGAAGTCACAGTGAGTGTGAATTATTTAATGCCCATATCCTTCCCAAGTTTAAGTATTTTTTTTAAGCTAGGTATCAAGACCATTAATAATTGACAAAGCATTTGTAAACCCTTAGCAAATGAACAGTCAGGGGACACATTAATAAAACATCTTTAAAAAAAATCTCTGTCTCTGGGCTGATCTCATCCTGTTGTCCCAGAGTACATGGGGCTGGCTGATCACAATGCTGCTCAGCTCACTTAAACAAGGTGAGCCAGAGGGCAAAGGCCAGTGCCTTTTAGGAAATGAGGCTATCTTTTATTTAGCTATTCACAACTCTTCTGCTGAGTCAAAGCTCAGAAAGTAAATAAATTCTCACCCCCAAATTCCTGCTAGATAACCAAATATAAATTTAGTGATGGACCTTTCGACATTTCTATTTGCAAAACAAAACATTGAGGAGCCCAGAGAATTGAAGGGCTAGGCATTTAGGAAGGCCAATGAAAATTTTCACTTCGAGGTCACAGTTCACAATCCAGCCAAGGCTGAAGGAGCAGTCAGGGTCACTGAACATTGCAGCTTTGAAGCAGTTAAGTGGCTTGGCTCATCTTTTCTCACTGTATAATGCAGGAGATAGAAAAATGCATTTCCCTGACATGGCATCTTTCTTCTTAGCAATGAAGAATAGTGCAGGCACATGAAGGAGCCAGCTATTAGCATATCAACCTGTCAGTGCCCTTGGGCAAGCCATGTTGTCAAGAAAGCTCAATGTAAATAAGATCAACAGGCCAGTACTAGGATTGGGAGGGGCTGGGCATTTGCCATGATGCTCCAGAGAGGGCTCTGCACTTGACAGGAAGAGTTTGAGGTTTCCCAGTCAATATGTCTTCATCAGGGCATCAACCTGTTTGTGAAGGCACACAAAGACCATTTTAAGGCAGTTTTGTGACTAGTAGCAGGTGTAACCTTACAGGGGATTTTGGAACTCAGGCCTCTTCCCCCCTCTCTCTCTTTCCTGTCTTTGCCATAGGTGAGAGTTTTTTTCTACATGTGGATACCATGGTATATACGTCGTTCAAAGCAATAAATCCATTCTACTATGACCTAAGATCTCCAGCAGTGGCAGACAAAATAATTCCTTTGCTATTTAAATTATTTATTGTTAATGCCACTGGGTGTGAATATGATCACTACTGTTAAATTTGAGGCAAATTGGAAGCAAGCTTGGTCCTTACATGATAGTGCAGTTATAATTCAGTCACTACTTGTAAGAACAATGTGAGGAAATTAAGAAACACAACAAGAAAGATTCTGTTTTGAGACAGGGTCTCACTGTGTAGTTCAGGGTTGTTATTCTCTAGTGTGTTTTAGTTTTCTAATGATTGGATTACAAGTGTTCATTATCACACCCTGCCACCAAAATAACTATCAAAGGCTCTGTGCAAAAAGTATGAATAACAGTATTGATTATATGAGTTCAAGGAAAAATCACCTGTGGGTAGGATAATCTTTTGGTTAATTAACGAAAGGTCAGAGATTTGAGGTGTGATTGTAGAGGAAAATTGCCCTCAAGTAAATATTTTTCAAGACATAAAGATGATGAATCTGAAACTAGAATCACATGAAGGAAGAAACACACTCCAGGGAAAGAAGCAGTATCTTCCAGAGGACTCCATTTCTTTTCCATGAAATGACAAAAATCTTTCACCTCATTTTTCAAATGAAAAAAATTCAGCATATCTTATTCTTGGATTTCAAACATGAAATAACTTAGCTTAAGAAACTATATTTTTTTATGGAAGGATAAATTCAAATAACATATCTTGTGAAAAAATATTGCTCAGGGACCATTTCAAGGACAGGACAAGGACTCTTAAATAATATTATATATATAAGCTCAAAGAATCTTGAATCCAGCTTTGCTTCTTTCGTGTTATTGTCTCTCCAACAATAACATGCATACTTAAAATATCAGTATGTATGCTTGTATAAATTAACTAAACAAAATAAGCAAGCATCGACTGTGACTGTAGACACAAAAGGCCTGGAAATCAGCCTTTGTTTAACATAACGTTACAAGAAAAACGTCCTTCCTCCTATCAGATGATATTTAGGTCCTGCTGGCATCCCAATCATTCACCCCCTGTCCCTCACCCGGCTATTTGCTCCTGTAATAATCTTGTTCTTCTTGTAGCAACACAATTCTCTCCAACAGCCTCCTATATCCTTGCAGGCAATGGGCTGTGTCCGTCTCTATCAGCGCAAAGGGATGCAATGGAAATGATCGGGAGAAGAGCCTCCAGTGCAGACAGATGCAGCAATGTCGGTGTGGGCTGCAGTACTCCCCTACTTATTCATGTGCTCTGTCATTTAAGTACCCCACTAGACCTCCACTTCCACTTTGTTTCTGGATTGCTTCAGTGTGATCTTTTCCAAAGTCAAGTCCACCCGGACATTAAAACAAAGAGACCATTATTGCCTATTTATCACTATACTAAAGAACAAGTTAAGAGCATAAATGCGCGCGCGCACACACACACACACACACACACACACAGTCCAGGGGCACTGAAGATCTCATCAGCTTTTGACAGGAAGATATTTAATTAACGCTCCTACCTGTCTCCTCTGCATGAGACAAACAAATCAAGGAGCTTTAGATGAATAATTAATTCAGATGTAAAAGAAGCGTCAGTTTTCTTTCTAAAAAAGAAAAGAACAAAACCAGACCAAACAACAACCACTAAACACCAAGAAAGAATGAAGCAGTAGGTGTCAGCGGCGTTTAATTATCAAGAGCGAGGAGCCTTAGGAGTATGGCCACCAAGCCTGCTTTCTGAAGTCCCACCAAAATATACAGGGTCATATCACGGGATTTAATATGTGTCTTGAAAAACAAATGGTGCACTCAGAGCATTTAAGTTGTTCTCCTGAATCTGTTTTGGGAGCATGCCTATAGGGAGTAATGATGTCGCAGAAAGTGCTTGGCGATTTTACTGTCCCTGCCTCTTACCCAGTCTTCAATCGTTTGTACTCAAGGAAAAGAAGTCAAACACTGCATGAGGAGTTTGTAGCGTGTCCATCAGTGCTCTGTCCCATCCCGCTTGCTCTGTTCTTTTACACTGATCTTGTACACAGGTGGCTTCTATTTTCTTTTAGACAGACATCGGGAAGTTTTTAATTTTCTTTTGCCGAGGATGATGTGATGCATTAACCAGATCATTATGTCAGTCATTAAAACCCATGCAGATTTCAAATGCATTCTTTCTTTCTTTTTCTTTTCGTAATTCAGCTGTGTTTTGTTCTCTTAGATGCCCATATTTCTCTCAACTATTTAGAATTTGAATTGGGAGATTGATGTATGTAGTGCTCACCTCATTACTTCTCTTACCTAGCAGAAGAAATGTTTAGCTATCATAATGATAATTTAATGATTTCTTTCTTCTTTTGTTATATTAATGGCCTCTTAATATCTTTTTGACTTAAGGCAAACCATGAAAAAAATTAAAAGGGATATTCACACAATCAGAAATTATTCTTTTAATGTATGTCCATTTGAAGTTAAACGTTTTGGACAGTTGTCGTCTAGCTGGAGAATTATCAAATAAAAAGATGTGGGTCAGGGAGCCCTAGGTATATTTGAGAGAAATGTCAGAAAGGACAAGCTATCATTTTACATCTTGCAGCCTGAATTTTTTATATTTCTATCCATGATAGTTGGGAGAAATTTGCATTCATCAAAAAAAGAAGCTCTTTTGTAAGGCTTTCTGCAGTGAAAAACAGTTTTCTCCTCTGTGAGAACTTAGCTTGTTTATTTTTTCCTCTTGTTCTTTACCTACATATGTTTCACACACAGCCAGTAGTAGTCAGTACCACACACATCCACATGAGAACTAGGTGCTTTAAATATTTAGAAAAACTAATGAGTAATTTATACTATATTTCTATGTTTCAAAAATTTTAAACAATATTATACTCTGTTAAATAATATAAAACTGCACACATGTATATAACAGTATTATTTTTTGTACATGAAAATTTTCGGAAAATACCCAAGTCCCGTGTATCTCAGAAGTATTGACTAAACTATGGCATGTATACGTGGTAGAGATCTATGCATTCCTAAAAAGAACAAATCACAATCAAGTGAGATGGAGGGATTTGTTATATCCATTGCTGAGGTCATTAGTGAAACATGCCTCCAGGAGTGTCTCCAGAGACAATTAGGTCAGGTTGTGGTGAACCGATTCATCTCTGGATGGGTTTGTACTATTGTGACATTACGGGAAGGAAAAGAAAAGGAAGAGGCAAGATGTTTGGGAGAAAAAGTCACTTGGAAGTATTTCCTTGGGACTGTATCTTGTTCCATCTTGTGGTCCCTTCCTCTGTTTCCTGTCTACCACAAAATGAAGAGCAGTTTTGACTCTACTCTCCCCACCATCATGATATCCTCTGCTCAAGAGCATGGGACCAAGCAACCATGAACCCATCCCTTTGAAACTGTGAGTCCATTTGAAGTGGTTCCTTTAGATATTTTTATCAAGACTATGCAAAGAATTGTTAAATAATATACGCATGCAAGTATCTATAAGATTATTATTCTCTTATGAAAATGATCCATATAAAATATATAATTAGTGCAAATATATGTAAGGAAGAAATATTTTATTTTTTTATAAATTTATAAAATTTTAAATAAAATAATGATTTTATTTAAAAAATGAGAAGTAGAATTGGGGGTTATAAAATGGCAAATGAGAATTGGTTAACAGGGTGGGAAGGAATTGCACTTCCTTGAGTATAATTTGGTCTATTTGTTCTGACTAGAGGATACCACAAAATGAATGAACAAAGACATACATAACATCAACAAACTACCAAGAAATCCAAAATGGAATGGGGACAGTAACAAATGCATGCACTTGTAGCACACATAAATGATGGAAGTTCATTTAGAATGTCAGGGGAAAAATAGATAATTTAAAAGCTTTGACAAACAACCATTTGATTATATATTTTACCAGGCTACTGCAAAAAAGAGCTAGATTCAAACATTATCATCATCTCATTAGGGAATTTAATTTTCAAAGGGTATGGATTAGCCATTCTGGATTTTTTTCCCTGTGAACTCAGATAAAACCAAGAACTAAAGTGTGTTGTGATTCTTTCCAATGAGAGAAAGAGAGGTTACATTGAAATATATAGGGTTGATTTGCATTCATACTGTAGAGAACGAACAAGAGGAATCCATACAAAATGTTGAAATATATTCATGTGCATGCATACATATTTCCTGGGCCTGTCTTTGGAAGGCACCTGGATGTAATGATCACTTGGAAACAAAGCATATGTAGCATCTTATATCTCTAATTTTAAATATGTTAAACATAAGTCTCCAAGAGATGAGCAGGAGAGTAGGAGTAAGCACTTCTGGGGCTGCAGGAGAAATAACAAAGTTGAGAAAGGCATGCTTTGTGGTATTAGGGAATAAGAAAGTATGCCAAGAGTACCTAAGCGCAAATGACTCAGAGGTCAGCCTAATGTAACTCCCAATGGCATCATCTAGGAAAATTTGAGAAAAAAAAAATGAGTGGGTTTAATTCCATGGGATATAGTAAATACATATATATGATTCCATGCTTATACAATAATAAAAGTAAATAATTGAAGAAATAAATAAGTGACAGAGGAGGATACCTATTTTACAGTAGAAATTTAATTAGTAATCTGTAATACTGGAATCTGTAACACATTGCCTGATTATTTGACAGGTAATATAAATAATTCACATGCATATATGTATGATGAGAAGAACATTTGCACAGTCACAAAATATCTCTGGCTGTAAGATATTCACTGTAAAGAGAAACCTCTTAGTATACAATAATACAGTCTGTCAGGCCCATCTTCACCACAGGATTAGATTAATATTACCAGTAAGGGATCCTTTAGGTGAGGGCATAGTTCAGTGGGGGAGTGCTTTGCTTAGCATGTTGAAGGCCCTGAGTTTGACCGAGATCCAACACCATAAAAAATTAATAAGTAAGATTTTTAAAAGTGAAAATTAAGAGATACCTCAAATCCCATACATCCTGTCTCAATGAATTTAGATGAATGCATCACATGTTGTGTTGCTGCCAAAGATGTATGACCTCAAACTTATCCTGAGAATACACCCCAGAAGTCCACCTGAAGGGTCATTAAGCACAATTGTCTAGTGCTATTCAACACTGTCAAAGACATCAATGAGGGAAAAAAAAAAATCAAGAAACCACCATAAACTTGAAACCCAGGCAATGCCAAATCCATAACTGGACCCTCAACCAGAGGAAGGATCTAGTAGAAATATCTATGAAATGTGAATAATGAATGTGTATAAGTCCACAGTGTCTGAACTCAAATGTACCCCATGGTAGTTTCTGGGTATTGCTATATGCACTATGGAAGCTGTTAACTGGAGGTGAAGCCTAGTAAAGGGAATCTGCATCCATTTTATAATCTACTAATGGGCCATATTGTTTCAAAACAAAAATTCGAAAATACTAAATCTAGATTTAATCCTTTGAAACTCAAAAGGAAAAAACACAAACATTTAGATTACCAGTTGTTTTAGGATTGCTGTTATTGCAACAAAACACCATGACCAAAAGAGCAAGTTGGGGAGGAAAGGGTTTATTTGGCTTAAGCTTCCATATTGCTGTTCATCAGCTAAGGAAGTCAGGAGAAGAACTCAAACAGGGCAGGAACCTAGAGGCAGGAGCTGATGCAGAGGCCATGGAGGGGAGCTGCTTACTGGCTTGTTTCCCAGGGCTTGATTAGCCTGCTTTCTTTAGAACCCAGGACCACCAGTACAAGGGATGGAACCACCCACAATGGAGGGGGCCCTCCCCCATCAATTACTAATTAAGAAAATGCATTACAGCTGGATCTTATGGAGGCCTTTTTTTTCTCAATTGAAGCTTCTTTGTGATGACTCTAACTTGTGTCAAGTTGACATAAAGCCAGCCTGTACTGAAATCAAATGAGATACTAGATCCAAATCTATATAACCCGTGTGAATAAAATTTTCTAACATTAGGAGAACTGTAACATCTTTCACTAGTTTGTGGAATTCTGAAATTGAAGAGGCTGTGCCATCTCTGTCTTTTATAGCAGAAATAGTCCCACCATAGAGACAGCGGAGGAAAGAACAGTTGTTGTGTTACCACAACAAATTAGACACAGACTAAAGAAACTGACACTTAGAAATTTACTCAGAATCAAAAATCAGTTGACCAAATTCACTGGAGTGACACCCTGACATCCTTCTGCTTGGCAGTTCCCTCGATACAGTGCAGTGGCTTGTCAAGCTCATTTTGCACAGCTAACATCTCAGAGATCTGCTCTATGACTGTGTCTGTGCTAAGAGCTTTATAAACAGCACTGAAATTTATTGCCATGGTTCTCTATGGTTAGCAACCAGCACAGCCCCTATTGTCCGAGAGCGACGGGAGCCCCAGAAGCTACACAATGGAAGATTTTGAATGTGGGCTTTCTCTCTGGTTGCAACCCCATGTCCACACCAACTGTACCAAGTGCCCTGTGCAGATGAAGGTAAGTGCATTTGAAGGTAACATGTGGTCATCTCTCTTCTTCCCCTGATCTCTTTAGAAACTCTGTGTGCTTCTGGTACATAATTTTGACTGCTGCCTTTTTTGAAAAGGTCACAGCGTGGCCCTCAAGGTACATTTTCCATCACATGCCACGCCAGCTTATCTCTGCCGGGCCTGTCATTTGTTGCTATGGATTTCCTATATTTTCAATTACTTTCTTTTGGGGAAAGTTAAATCAGATTGGAGGGCAATATAGGGTTAATGAAATGAACATGTTGTAATTACTCGTTATAAAATATCTCCCTTTTAGTCATGGCCTTGGATGATTTCCTTTTGGGAAGAAAAAAACCGTCTCCTGGGGCAATGGTGAGAGAAGATACAGGCAAGGGAGGGTGAGCTGCCTCCTGGTTTTTAGTGAATTTTGATCACAAGTCAAAAACATCTGTTTCTTGTCAATGGCACTCACTAGTAAGGAATTCACTGAGTGATGGAAAGCGGAACAAAAATATTCAGAATCTCAAGATCAACCTGCACTGCTCTGATTATTACTAGGGGATGTTTGTGCTTTCTCCTTAAAATGGCAGTTTAGAACGAAAGCTGGAAAAGGCCCATGTGACACTGGCTGTTGCTGTCCACACAGAGCCTACTGAGTGAGCACATGCTATTGTGACTGACTTTTGCCAGGTCTCGCTCTCTTTGTAGAAAGGTTTGATAGTGACATGATTAGGTCAGTTGGAAGGGGAACAAAGCTGTCTCCAAATTAGAGGGAAAACAAATGCAAAGCAGAAAGCTTGCCACAAGAGTAAATAGTTGCTGCTCTCTTGTGCTTCAATTCCTAAGGCAGAATGGATTTGTTCTCTTAGTCTTTATTCCAAAGCCATTGTTCAGGTTAATGCTTTGTTTTTCTGTGGCAAAAATGCATTTATATTTCTTTAACTTAGCCACAGGTTGAAAGGCCAGGTTTGGGGTTGATTTACCTCTACTGTGGCCTGAAGTCCCCACTTCCTGCTTACTGTTGATGAAGTAGTGCTGAGGAACACCAAGTAAAAGCAGAGTTCAGAGCACAGAGTCCCAGGAAATGTATTTGTGTGATATACCACATAGCTTTCTGTTCAAAATCACCAAGGCATGGATGGTGGATGAGTTAGATTGGGTTTCTATTGCTGTGATAAAACACCCTGACCCAAAGCAACTTGGGAAGGAAAGGCTTTTGTTTCAGTGTTCAACTCACAGGGAACACTCCATCACTGAGTGGAGACAGGGCAGGAACTCAAGGCAGGAACCTGGAGTCAAGAACAGAAGCAGAGTCTGTGGAGAAAGATTGCTTACTGGCTTGCTACTTTTGACTTACTCAGCCTGTTTTCTTACACAACTGACTCAGGACCACTAGCCCAGGGAGAGCATCACCCACAATGGGCTGGCACTCCCACATCTATCACTGATTAAGAAAATACTACCACACCATGGATTTTTCCCACAGGCCAACCTGGTTAGTGCATTTTCTTAATTAAAGTTTCTTCTTTCCAAGGGACTCTAGCTTATGTCAAGCTGATATAAAACTGGCTAGCATAGTGGGTAAAGAAATAGTAATTTGAAGTTGTATCTATTTATTTCTCTATCCATCGCTATCCGGAAGGGCTTTTGTTCAAATTCTTTATTAATTCACAGGAGTTGTACATGCTAATGATGTTTCCCTGTATGTTTACAGCTTTCACTATATAAGTCCAGTCTTCCCTTGGCAACCATACACAAACCCATCAGAACTTCTAATCTCTAATCACCACTATTCTATATTCTGGTCAACAATTTTTAACTTTCCACAAATGAAGAAGTTGTACTTGTCTCTCGTCGTCTGCCTTATGTCACTAAACATGAAGGCTTTCAGCTTCATCTCCTGCTTCCTGTTACAAGATTCCATTCTTCTTCATGGCTGAATGGTATACTATTGTTTCTATAGACCATATTTTCTTCACATACTGTTGATAGGCCTAGATTGACCCCATATCTAAATTCTAGAGGATGGTGTTGAAATAAATGTATGTGTGCAACTCCCTCTTTGATTTTCCTATTCTGCTTATACTTTCCCTGTATATGTACCCAACAGTGGAATAGCTGAATCATATGGAAGATCTACTTTTACTTTTTGGAGGAATCTCCACGTCTTAGAGTTTCTATTGCTTCAGTGAAACACCTTGACCAAAAGCAAGCTGAGGAGGAAAGTGTTTGATTCAACTTACACTTCCTCATTGTTGTTCATTATCAAAGGAAGTCAGGACAGGAACTCAAACAGGACAGGATCCCGGAGGCAGGAAATGATGCAGAGGCCATGGAGGGGTGCTGCCTACTGACTTATTTCATTTGGCTTATGAAGATGTTATAGAACTCAGGACCACCAGCCCAGGGATAGCACCATCCACCATGAGCTGAACCCCTAACTGCATATTGATCATTAATTGAGAAAATGACTTACAACTGGATCTCATGGAGGCTACACTATATAATAGTGTATTAATTTACCTTTCTAACAGAAGCATATTAGTTACTTTCTCTGAACATTGTCACCAGTAGTGGCTTTTTTTGTTGTTGTTTTGACAGTGACAGGAATGAGATAATACCTCACTGTAGTTTTGGTTTCTCCAACAGCTAAGAGTATTGAGAATCATGCCAGTTAGCTTTAGTCACCTTGACACAAACTGGAGTCATCGGGAAAGAGGAACCTCAGGTGAGGAAATGCCTCCATAACATTGGCCTGTGGGGCAATTTTCTTGATTAATGATTCACATGGGAAGGCACAGAGCACTGTGAGTAGTGCCACCCCTGAGTTGTATAAGAAAGGTAGCTGAGCAGTCCTGGAAAGCAAGCCAGCGAACGACATTCCTCCATGGTTTGTGTTTCAGGTTCCTGACCTGCCTTGGCTTTCCCTGATGACTGATTGTGACCTAAAAACTGGAGTAAACCCTTTCCTCTATCAAGTTGGTTTTGATCAGTGTTTAATCTCAGCAAGAGAGAAGTCTGGGTTTTTTTTTTTTTTTGATGGTTAAAAAGAAATAGTTATGAAAGCCAAACTGAACTTCTTTCTTTTTTTCTTTACTTTCCTATTTTCTTTATTTTTTCTATATTGTTACTGATCCAAGATGACCATTCATATACAATCTATGGCCAAATGAAAGTTTTTATTCCATCCAGCTGAGGCTACACTCAGGCATCCAAGGCTCCCAGCTGTAGCCCCGAGTGTCCAGAGCAAGGCATTTTTGAAGGCAAAAATCACATCCTGGCATCTCACTGGGCAGCTGCAGTGTGTATGTGCATGTGTGTGTGTTTCACGGGGTGCTGCAGAAGCAAACTGTTTAACAGAAACTAAGTGGTTAGCTGGAGGGGTTTCTGCACAAGTAGGCAGTTTATCAGAAGCAGATAAGTTTGCTGGGGCATCTTGACCTCAGGTTCCTGGAATACAGTTGGGTAAATTTCATTGTGATGCTTCATCAAGGAAATCAAATTCTAGTTACACCTGAAGTGACCTCAGCAAGAATACAAGATGGAGGCACCTCTGTACTGTCTTGACCTTACAACATGTGCCATAAATGCTTGCTCTGAAGGATAAACTTAGAGTTTGCAGTAAACATTCAGCGGTGTTATAGAGAGACGTATTTTATAAATCAAAAGACTAGCACTATAAGATCCCCAGGAACAAAGAAACAAAAAACATTGTTTGTAAGAGGGAGACTTCCTATAAGAGCCTCATAACTAAACCAAACAGTTAACAATAAAAATACATATGAAAAGCAATTTAGTTATTGATGAAATAGCCTTGGTGGCATATATCTGTGATTCCAGCATGTAGGAGACTGCTACAGGAGGATCATGATTTTGAAGCCTATCTGAGGTACTTTGTCTCAACAAACAAACAAATAATAAATAAAACACATAGGACTATGACCTGTCATAGATGAATGCACTTATGTAGATTAAGTAAAAGAAGTTTTTAAAAATCAAATGCAGCTGATGACAAGATATTATTAAGTCAACATCCCTCTGAGTGCCTGACTTCTTCGTTGCAGATCAGTCACATTTCATCCTGGACATAAGCTTTGGAACATTCTTATCGCCAGAGAAATTTTAACTGGTCGGCACCTTAGTCTTCTTAGGACATCATAGCAAAAGGCCATGTTTTGGATTGTACAATATGATTTTATTTTTCACAATTTAATAGTATGGAAAAATCTAAGTTCAAGAGGCCAGCAAAAAGCTGGACTTGCTGATTCCAACATGCTGGCAGGTTGACAAGGAAGTATTGGGAGTTCAAGGTCAGCCGGGACTGCATCGTGAGTTCTAGATGGGCCTTTGAAACCCTGTCTCAGGAAAGGGGAGGGGTGGGAAAGTGGTCTATCTCTGCTGAGTGTGCAGATGTGCTTGTCTGTTATTGCTAAGAGTTTGCTTTGTGATTTATCAACAGTATCTTTGTTAGCTTACAGGGGGCTGGGGGAACCTCTTTTAGGCACAGCATAGAGCCCTAATCTCTTAACCTCATGTAAGTATAATTACCTCTTGAGGTCCCATCTCAATATTGTCACATTGGGTGTTAGTGCTTTAATGAGAATTTTAGTGGGGTGTGCATGGATTATAATGCATCAGTGATTAACTCTGAGTCACCCATCATGGATTTGTGTCACATGAAGGAAAGAAAGGAAGAAAAGCACTTCCCCTTCCCTTTGGAGTTGTTTAAACACGAGGAGTCCAGATTTAAATTCTCTGCTTCTTGCTCCTCGTTTTATCTTCTGCTTTCTGTCTGCCAGGTGTATGGGTCTGAATCTGTGCCTGTCTGAAGGCTGTCTTGTGAAACAGCCTTCTCCTGTTTCTTTGTCTTTTTCTATCTATGTGTCTCTCTGTTGTTTGTGCTGTGTATGTTTTTGTGTGAGTGATGTTTGTCTGTTATGTGTTATGTAGATGGTGTCTTTCCATCTGTGTTTCTGTTCCTAACAAAGGACTTTGCTCTATCTTTGTGCCTGTCCTGAACAAAGGGCTTCACTCTATATTTATTGAACAGCACAGGAAACATTGTATGTATAGGAAATGAGATACTTTACAGAAACACTCAACAGAGTATTACAAGGGATTAAGTCACTGGCTCCAACAGGTTCCAGCTAACCAGATGACAAACATCATTGTTTATCAACCAATATCTGCAAATGCATGTTTTCAACCTTTGTGCTGGATTTTAGGAAGTTGCTTTCAACTTCTGTATTTGCTGCTTTCAGTTTCTGTGTTTGCTGCTTTCAGCAAATGATACACAGTCATTATTCTGGGTCAAAACTATGCCTTAGCTTAGGTTGGAAAACTGATTACTTGGGAAATCCAAGGCACATAATGTTGATTATTTCATTTGTTCTCTTTTATTTTTTGAAATTTTTTTTTTATTTTACATACCAACCACAGATTCCCCTCTCATCCCTCTTCCCACTATCCCAACCCCTGCCCAACCCCCTCCCTGACTGACCCCTCACACCCTCCTCCAAAAGGGTAAATTCTCCCATGGGGGGTGAGCAAAGCCTGGTACATCTAGCGGAGGCAGAATCCAGCCCCTCCCCCTTGCCTCAAGGGTGAGCAAGGTGTCTAACCATAGGTAATTTTCTCTTAATGGCATATAAAACAAACAGTTTGAGTGCACAGTAGGCTAGCAGTCTTACGTGTATTATTAACTTTGGCTATGTGATCTAGCATAAGGTCCAGTCTCTTAAAATATAAAAGCTATTTCCAGACTATTGCATTGTCACGGAGGAGAATACCCTTCACTCCATAGGAGACAATGGGAATGCCTGGATACAATGGAAATGAACTCTTCTTAGCTTGTTTTTCTCCAGTTCAATTTAAACCAGACTTATGGCTACATTCATTGGTTGCTTCCTTTATAGGTTATTTTTCATGCTCTAAATAATTATCTCCTAGATTAAATACCTCTAGTATCTTGTTATAGAAGAGCTATGCAAATATGTCTTATAAGTACATGGGTCTAACATTCATTACCCTACAAAAGGGCATTATGGTAGAAGGAAAAACATCAAGGAATTCAGAACCAGCACATCCTTAGTTCCTTAAGCAGGATTTGCCATTTGAGAAAGAATGCTAATGTCTGTGACTTGGCCACTGTTTGTACATGTGCCTCCTGCATGGGGAATTTTGTTCAGGATCATGTTCCATTCTTATGGACATCGTCCCCAACTCTTCTTGATGGAATTTTCAAAAGCTCTCAAGGCAGAAATAAAAGGAACTTTTCAAATAGCAATGCATTAGTCTCATTTTCATCACCGTGACAAAAAACAAACAAACAAACAAAAAAAGTTCATGGTTTAAGTCCATGCTCTACTTGCTTCATTACTCTTTGTCCTTGGACAAGGCATAAATGTCATATTAGAAGCTGATGTAGATAAAGTCTTCCCATGGCCTCCAGGAAGCCTAAGATGTCCCAGAAGAGACCAGAGACATGACATACCCCTGTAGAGCACACCTTCAGTAACATGCTTCCTCTAACCAAGGCTACAAATCCTAGTTACTATCTCTTCCAAATAGTGCCATCAAGTATCGAATCTTCACGGGATGATTCATCCAATGACAAAGTATGAGTTCTCATGAGCTAATCACTTCCAGAAATTTCATTAGGTGGCTAAGGAACATCAGCACTTGACTTTCTGAGAATATTTTATATCCAAACCATAGCAACAATTGTTATTGTTAAGTATAGAAATCCAATTGATAAATAAGTGGGTATATTAAATAAGATTAAGTTGGTTTTTAACATTTTCCACAGGGAAAACTAAAAGTAAAATTCTGCACTTGAATCCTGAGTACAATCTATAACTTCAGATGATCACAATTTCTTTGAACCTCAATGCCTTGTCTTTAAAATAGAGCTAAGACATAATTTGATAGCTAAATTTTAAAACATGTAATTTTATTTAACCTTATGCCTAAAGCAGTATAGTCTGCTACCATTTTTTTCTTTTGTGTTAGTCTGTACAGCTGATCATGGAATAGTTTTTCCTTAGACATTTCCCTTAGATGTGTCTTTTATTTGCTCTTATTTATTTTTTCTATCTGAAAAGAGCAAATAATTTGTTATCACCATGCTGCTAGACTAGAATAATATAGTACAAGACAGTTTTGAAACTTGGGTTCATGGTCAGTCAGATATGAATCCTGTCATTATAGCATATTTCATTTGTTGTCTTTGTCAAGTTAGAACTTGCCTGAATCTGAATGTTCTCATCACTAGAGTAAAAATTCTAGAAACATCAGCTTCCATAATTTTGCTGGTAGAATAGAGTAAAATAATTTTGGTAGATTATATAGATCAGTGCCTGGACATTCTTGAAGTCTAATACATATTAGCAGTACAACAAGAAGAGATGGAAATTCAAAGAGAAGAAGCGAGTGAAGATGAGCATTTTTTTTTTTTTTTTTTTTTTTTTCTCTTTCTTTGCTTTCCTGAGCTCACTGTAGCCAGCTCTCGAACTCACAGATCTGCTCTCTGCTCCGATCTGATTAAAGGTGCTCACAAGCCGGCTGAAGATGAGCATTTTAAAGTCATAGAAAACTTTATACTTCATTTTTAGTGCTTCCTACTTCCTTTGGTGTACTTCTGTTTTTAGCAAGGTACATGGTTGCTTGGGAGCCATCAGCATCCTCAAAAAACAGAACTACATCTTTCATCATCCAATCATCTTTGTACCTCTGCCTCTGCCTCATCTTTCTATAAGAACATTGCTCATGTTGGATCAGGGTTCACCCAATCCAGTATGAGTCCATTTCTGTGCCCTGATCTACAAGGATCACTTATTTATATGTCATGTCTTTTGGCAGTGCTGGCTGGGAATTCAACCTATCATTTTTAGTGTGATGGGGACACAACAACCATAGCAAAAGTCAAATGCTTGGAAACAGATTTAGGACTCTGCCACTCTCTCCATTATCAAAATCTTATTCAAACTGCTTATTTTACTTGAAGTTCCATTGCTTCTACTAAAACTGAGGATGATAATGATCATTTAACATGTTTGTTATATATCATACATGAATCAGATTATTTGTCATTTATTATCTAGCACATTCTAAAATGATCAGTAAATAAAGACCAAGCAAAGTGATTTTTAAGTCATCGCTCAATATCTATCTACATAGTATTGGTTCCACTTAAAATTATTTAATTTGTTATTATTGTGTGTATGTGAGAGTCAGAAGACAACCTTTGGGAGGAGGTTCTCTTCTCTTCGCACCATAGAATAATGAGGTCGACCTAATGCCATTAGGACTGTACTGCAATCACTTTCAGCCATGGAGACATCTGGTCAACACAACTGTTTTGTAAATAATCTTTCTAATTTTCTCATTCTTAAGACAAGTTCCCACTAGGTTACCATGGATGACCTTGAACTCATAGAGATCTATCTACCTTTGACACCTAATTCTCTGCTGGGCAAGTACCACCATACCTGGCCTAAATCCTGTTTTCCTTACCATTATGTAAAAGCAAAGTCAGTAGCATTGGTTTCACTACACCTACAATGTGTACCAGCTATTTGAGAGTTAATGCACACAGTATTGGATCTACCTGAAATGGTTCCAGTAGAGAACAGTACTAGAACAAACCATAACTGTTTTACAGGAAGTTTTCACATCCTAATTTTGTTCCAAGTGTTTGCTTTAGAGACTATAGATTCCATACTGCTCATGGGCTTCCACTAAGATGTTAAAAACAGAGAAAAGACTTTGGTTTGGTTTATGGATCAATAGAAAAGTCAAAATAAAGCCAAATAAAATAAAAACCCTACAAGTTCAGTTTTGGATTCAGTGCATTTGTGCTGCTTGTTCAAGGTTTTAGTTCCAATTCAGTCCCATTTAAGTCCCTGGTTCCTATTAGAGCTCCTTTGGTTTGCAGAAAGGACGGAAGCATTTTCTCTTAGGGGCTGATTACATAGAGAGACTGATGGGTGGAGCAGTAAATTGAAATCAAAATGACAATTTAAAATGTCCTCTTTGTTGCTGATTCATCTTTGAGTTCCAGTGAACTGTGACAAGAACTGTAAACCCATCTGTGCCTCCTACACTTGTGGAAGTCCTCACTAGAGATAAATATCCTGGCATTCAACTGGACACTTATAAATTGGATCTCTGAGTCATTGTTAAGTGAGAAGGTGGGGACACAATATAACTTCAGATAAGAAGCAACTTGTAGCAAATGCTTGAATGGAGCTGGAGCAGTGACAGCCCTGTCCTGTTTTCAGTGAGATGTGCGTGCACTGTACCTGCAGCAATGTTTTTAACAAAAGTTCATTGATGAAAGGTGCAGTGCTGTGGAAAGCAAATAGCACAGTCGAAGGGAAACAAGCTTGCCTGAGGTATTAATATCTATCTTCTCCCATTGGGACACAAGAAGAATGTTATTTCAGGCAACAAGAGGCTGGTCTCTACATTCATGCTTCAAGCAGCTAAACTTTTAGGAAGCATGGTTTTGCAAAGTATTCAAAACCAGCATTATGCTTCTCTTGTGTTTTTGTTATGTAAATAAGTCAATTCAAAATATTCTGAAAACATTCCTCTCATTTGACCTTCTTACTGCTTTGCTTCTATTCATGTTTTCCCTGATGTGTATGTAACATATAATAATACAATAATTTCCCTGACTTTTCTCATCTATGGCTACTCTAATTTTGGAATTTCATAGCCAACATTTCTTTGGTGTTTTTTTTTTTTCTCATGCTGTAGATAATAGTCTTTTTTTTAGCCATGTCAAATTTATTATTTCTTACTGGAGACCTTGTAGTTTTCCACACACTTGTAGTAGATTCCTGTCATTTCCTCTTCTAGTTGGACTCCTGATGGAAAACTGAATTTACTCTACTCAAGATTAGGCATGCTATGAAGGCCATAATGTCAAATGAAGGTTAGGGGGATCATTAGAAATTCTGAATTATTCTTCCTTTGTCCAGGAAAAATCTACTTGGAAAATCTGGTATGAAAGCCCCCTAAGGCTAGAAAGAGAGTTTAGTGGGCACCTGAGTTGAGATCCCTAGCATTCATGTGAAACTCTGTAAATGTAATGGATGGGAGGAGGTGGCAAGAAGGCAGACAATCAAAGAAAAATTAAAGATTTTCTTGATAGCACAGTCAAGAAATGACCATGATTATTATGTGAGCATTTGTGAAAGTCCAACACATCTTTAAAAATTCCTCAATTTTTCAAGACAAAAATATGAGGTCAGGATTTCTATGTCACTTGTCTTAGCTAAAATAGGGTGCTGGTTGGAGACATAACATCTTCAAGAAAGTCAGGATGCAAGGTTGAGCTATGACATCGTTTTGTCATTTTGACACTCTCCAAGGATTTTGCTCCTATAGCAATTGGGATTATAAGGATCTTATAGTTCTTAATTCTAGGACTTTATTGACTATATGCATTTTAGTTTTGTTCAAATACCATTACTAGATTCTTACATTGGCTTTTCTTATGCTAATGTGGCCTTTTTTCTCATTTGGCCTCTCTTTCTGCAGCAGAGAGCCACCCTCGCCATTCCTGCTCCAGTGGCTTTCACAGCCAACCCGGCCCCTTTTCTTACTGAACTCACTTATCCTATGTCTAACAATATTTACTTAGCTTTCCCCTTCTGTTATTGCAATTTTCATTTAGAACTACTTTCCCCAACCATTCAATATTCATTTTCAAAATGCATCATAGAGAAAAACAAGAGCCCTTTTTACAAAGCTGCCATTACCTGAGGTGGGACACAGGAATGTCAGCTGAGCTAGCATACAGAGCAGCATGAGGGAGCTTTGTTGTTTGTGCTGAGAAATCACTTGTTTCTTCGCACAGGCGCTCCTGCATATCTTACTGCTCACATTCTCATTACTTCTACTTCCTGCTCTGACTGGCTCCTCCTTTTCTTGTCCTGCCATCAGACACTGGCCACAGTTCTTGATGAATCTCAATGACAACTGTCAAGAACTATTTTCCCAAGCTAGAATTAATTTGTTTATTGGAAATTCCTACCAGGAATTTGCTTTCTATTTTTGCTCTTCATGGTTCTTCTTCCTGCTCATGAGACTTAGAAAAACATATTTGAGAGAGAGAGTTTGAAAGAGAATTCTCACCTCACCTTCATGATCTGTTGTTTCCTCCTTATTTCCAGGACCTGTTCCATGTCTTCCTGCAATGTTGCAAATTCAATATGATGCGATTGCTTATTTCAATCCTTTACGTTTATTTTCTTTTGAGAAGAGCATCAGGCATAAATTTGAAGTCCCACCACCATTAATGCTGCAATTTTTGTCCATCTGTCTAATTGTTATTGACCATGGAAAAGTAGTTTTTGATTGAGGCATAATGTAAAGTCATATTGATTGCAGTAAATGAACTTTTCTGCAGTCATTGAGTCAATTAAGGAAAAAATATCTAGGACTGCATCTCATGTAACAAAGTCCAATTTTCATGCCACTGGCCCATAGCCAATGGCCTGTGCCAAATATTGGAAGTAAATCTCTTCTTTTGTTTAATATCAAAATCACATTGCTTTAAGCAAAAAGCACAGGAAAAGTAAGTAGGCACTCCTGCTGTTCAAATGGAACACAAAGAAATTATAACAAAACCAGATTTTACTTTTAATCCTTCAAATAAGAAGCTTTTGTGCCCGCAATTTTTAAATCAAAGCAATATACACTTTATTCTACGTGAACAATCAAGAAATCTGTATCAAGAGGATATCAGCAGTGTGCAGCTGCTGTCACCCTAGAAGGAGGCTCAGAGCTGATTGGGCTGATATGACTGATAATGGTAGCATTGTGGGCAGATGAAGCACCTTTCTCTCTGAAATGCTTTAAAAAAATCACTCATGCCAGCTGTGACTGCTGCTGCTTAGGTCTCTGGGGACTTAGATATGCAACTGAAATGACACCAGGAGGGAAGGGGACAGGGGAAAAGCACAAGATCACAGGGCGGACATGACCTTTTTGCTACATAGCTCACTGGGAACACAGAGGAGTGCTGAGGGATTTAGTACCCCTGAGACTTAACTTGGGGATCAGAATGTTTACAGTCTGAGATCAGTGTGATTCCCTGCCTGTAGAAAGTCACAGTAGTCTTTGATATTGGACCCTTAGTGCTCCTGGAGTGTAAAAGGGGGGAAGGAGTTTCAAACAGATGATGAATGCAGCTCTTATCCAGTTTACTTTCTTTTGGATATTTGTAGCCACCTAGTTCCGACAAATAATAGTATGCTGTAGCAATTCTGTTTGTGGGTACAGAAATGCCTTGCTTATCTGTGTCCTCCTATTATCTAAAATTCATAAATAAATTTTAACAACACATTGTACTTTATAATATTGTATCACGTAGTTCTTCATTTGAGTCCCAAACTATCATTTTTGGTAGGCAGGAAGGTTGCTATTGTCGCTTACAGATTCAGTGGATTTGTTCAGAACTCTGAAGGCCATTATTGACTGTTTAACACAAGATCTAGGGATGACTTCCTCTTCAAAAGTATTGCTGCTGAGTGCAATGTTACACATAGGCACAGGTACTTTCAGCACTTGGGAACCAGAGGCCAGAGAACTGTCACAGATTTGAGGTCAAGATGGCCCACATTGAGAGTTCCAGCAGAGGCAGGGACTTCTGAAGTGTGAGACATTGTTTCAAAAGAAAAAAATGAAAGAACATGCACATATTCCATCCCATTATACATACATGAAAGATCACAGAAGATAATTGAGTGAATCAGGGCAGGAACTCAAGTAGGAGCAGAGACAAGAAACATGGGGGAATGCTGCTTACTAGCTTGTTCTCCATGAATTGTTCACGCTGATTGCTTTTATAACTCAGGACCACCTAACCCCTGGTAGCACCATGCAAAGTAGTCTGGAACATTCCACATAAATCCTCAATCAAGAAAATGATACACATATATGCCGATATGCCAATCTGATGGGAGCAATTTCTAAGTTGAGGTACTCTCTTCCCAGGCGACTATAATTTGTGTCAACTGGCCAAACCAAAAACTATTCATTATGCACACACACACACACACACACACACACACACACACACACACACACACACACCACACACACACACACACACACACACACACACAGAGAGAGAGAGAGAGAGAGAAAACTCATTGTAGTTGAAATTCCTATTGCATGATTTGAGTGTTTCATACTGATGTTCACGAAAATTCTCTTCCAGCATTAGCTATTAGCTTGAGATACATTTAGAAAATGTACTCTCTATGTCTTTATTATATATTGTAAAATGAATTTCCATTCTGCGATTCCAAGAACCTAAAGTCTTCATTGCAGAAGTTGATTTCTGCTAATTTATTATAGGATATAATTAGTGTAATTACATTATCTCACTTAATAAATCAACCACTTCTTCACTTTGTTTTTCTGGAAATGAAATACCCACCCCAATTCTAATGTGCAAGTGGTCAAGTCTTTTGCCAAGGAGATACATCATAAAATCTCAAGCATATGTGGGATATTGGTTTAAATAAAAACTCCCCACTCATCTTCTTTAGTGTTATAACTCTGTTTGTAGAATAGTAAATCACAGTTATAAGAGAGTTGTGTTTGCTTTGTATTAGCCTTGAGTGGCCGCTTTGCTCCTTGAATATAGTTGAAGTTGCATGTTATATATTCTCATTTAATGACACACAGTCCACACTATTAATAGCATAGTTCAGATATTCAGGGCCTATTTTGTGCATTTTTCTAACAGGGATATCATGAAATAAGATGTTCTCAATGTTTTGTTTCACTAAAGAGATACTTTATTGCAATTGTGTAATGAGAGGTGCACATGAATGGATAAGGGAGAAAATAATAAGTGGTGAGAATATAATAAAATGAGACGATATGAAAGCCACCTATGGGCTTATTTAGACATTCCTGAAGATGAGGCATTTAAACTAAGAGAGATCCAGCTGAGCATTGCCCTTAGGAAAAGCACCTCAAGAAGAGAAAACAGGTCCTGGGTGTGTATGAAGAGAACTTATGTGGCGTGGCTAGAATTCACTAAGCAAGGGAAGGGAAAACATAAGATCACAGAAAAGTAGAAGATCATATTGCACAGTTTCTAATGGAAGAGTGAAGAGTTAGGTTTCATGTTAACTGCAACAGGGTGGGGGGAGTGGAGAATTTTCATTAGTGCAATGCATGATCTGATAAACATTCTGGAGAAGATACATCTGGGGTTAGCATGTCAAATAGAGGTGAGCAGACAGTAAGAGGACAAGTTTGGAGGTGTTCATGATTTCTAAGTGAGGAGTAATAATGATAGAGTTGAGGGTAGTTGCTAGGGCTGCCTTCCAAAGGAGGGATACTGATAGGATGGCACTTTTGTGAGTAAGAAAATAAAGTACTAAAATGCGGGCTCTCGGTTCATGTTGAGCAGCTGTGAGAACTAAGCTGCCCTCGGCTGAAATGGAAAACTCTAGTGATAGAGCACATTGATGGTGTTAGGCAGGTGAAACAGACTCATTTTCTGTCCCACTCCCAGCTTCCCTCAGCTGTCTATATTTCTTTGTGTAGGTCTGAGTCCTGGTGAGCTCTTCCCTGTCCACATTGGGATGCCCATGGGTGTCATTCATGCTCAGCTCACGTTTGGGTTGTCCTGTTGGTGAGGATATAGGTGTATGTTCTGTCATTCTGAGGAGACCCAATCTCACATCTAACTCCCTGATCTTATGGCTCCTACAATCTGCCTCCTCTTCCACAATGTCCCCTAGCTTACTGGCTTATGTTTTGAGTTATTGGGAATGTTTTGTAGATGGATAAGTTGGGACTAGTCTCTATAACTCTGCCTTTTACTTGATTGTGTGTTTCTGTAGTAGTCT
The DNA here is from genome assembly GCF_004664715.2 of Peromyscus leucopus. NCBI lineage: Eukaryota > Metazoa > Chordata > Mammalia > Rodentia > Cricetidae > Peromyscus > Peromyscus leucopus. The sequence continues at coordinate 16,941,619 of NC_051077.1, forward strand.
TTATCTGTTGCAAAGAGAAGTTTCTTTCATGTGGGATGAAGTCTATGGAAGAGGTGGTCTTCCCCAGGGAAGAGCACACCAATTAAAATATATATGTGACATTAAATGGACTGAGCAGGCTATATTTAGAAACATATGCACATGCATATACATACATTCATACAATAACAATTGATGGAAAACAAGCCCTGAGTGTGAAAGAAAGCAGGGATGGGCATATGGCAGTATATGGAAATGAGGAAAGGAGACATGTTGTAATTATATTATAACCACAAAAAAGTAAAAAAAAAAAATTGAATAGGGCCTACGTGTGTGTGTGTGTGTGTGTGTGTGTGTGTGTGTGTGTGTGTGTGTGTGTACAGCTATAATATAGTTTATAGATAGAGAGAAATGGCTCAGTGGTTGAAAGTACTGGCTGCTCTTCCAAAGGCTCCTGGTTTGACTTTCAATAGCCACATTGTGACTCCCAATCAACTGTAACTCCATTTGAGAAGATGTGATGTCCTCCTTTGGCCTCTGTGAACAACACACACAGACATACCTGGAGGCAAAACTCCCACACACATAAAATAAAAATAAATAAATCTTTTAAAACAGTCATTTTCTAGATATATTAACCTTGAAGGTCGCTTTAGAAGCTCAGGTGAAATGCTGAATAAACTGGGTGAAATACATTTTGGGAGTCAAGGCTGTCTTGAATAAGAAAAATTCTTTCAATTATTTGTAGCAGGAATCTTAAAAGTTCTTATTGGGGTGAATGCTGGAAGATTAGAGAAGTAGAACAAGCTACAGCTTCCTCACCTCACCAATTCCTCAGGTGATCGATCCTGTTCCTCTGACTGGATGCCTCTCAGCTGAACTATGCTGCTCAAAAGCCTAAAAGCTTAACCAGCTCTAGTTCTGGTTTTCGTGCCTTATATACCTTTCTGCTTTCTTCCATCACTTCCTGGGATGAAAGGCATGAGTCACCATGCCTGTCTGTTTCCAGTGTGGCTTTAAACTCACAGAGATCTGGATGGATCTCTGCCTCCCAAGTGATAGGATTAAAGGCTTGTGTGCCACCATTTTCTGGCCTCTATATCTAGTAGCTGTTCTGTTTTCTGACCCCAGATAAATTTATTAGGGTACACAATATTTTGAGGAACACAATACCACCACATTTCCCCTTTTTTGTCTAAAATTTAAAAAGCTTATAAATAATACAATAAAAACTATATCCAATAAATATATACAATATATACAGCCAAGAATTACATTAACAATGTTTAGTCCATTAACATTTGACAGATTCAGACAAAAAATTTCATTACTTATCCTATTTAAAACAAGTAGTTCCTTTTTAAAAGTAGATTCAATGATTGACCTTTTTATCTTATCATATCCATATTATTTTTTCTTTTCATAATAGATTCAATAATCTACCTTTTGTCATTTTTATATCTTTCCCTTTTTCTTTTTAGAGTATATTCAATAATCTACCCATTTATCCTATTATTTCTTTATCTTTTTTCTCAGGGTAGATTCAATGATCTACCTCATATCTATATCCTCTTTTTTCTTTTTCTTTTTTAAACAAAACCTCTGAATATAATCTCCTTGTTCAGCCTTTTTCCTGACCATTAACAATTAACAACTTGTAACCAACCATTATAAACAATGACAATATCCCTAACTCATTAAATGACCCCAAAACCACCACCCCACCTTTTGGGAATGTGGCTGTCATTTTCTTAAAATTACTTCCTGCTTTCTGGGGGTGAAGACATCTTTAGAGAATCCTGAAAAGAAACATTTTGGGTTAATTGTCAAATTCTGTATCATTTGTCCAGGCACTGTATAATGAGAAAGTTTAGGGCTTGTTTTAAGTCCTTGTTCAAGTAGTCTGTGAATCTGGATCATTTCAGCTAACCATCTTGAAACTGTCCTGAACAGTTTGTAGTCCAAAGTTGATCTTTCCTTGGTATTAATCAGCTTGATGGCTTTACCATAGTCCTTGTGGAATTATCATTGTGGCATCCTATCATCCTTTTGAAGATTTCAAAGTTGCTGTTAGGCGTGGTCATGGTTCCTGCAGATTTTTTTTTCCTCCTCCGTGGTTTGGAGCAATCACGGTCTGATAAATGTCTGTCTCTCAGAACCATGAGTGTTCTTCCCTAGAAGAGAATATCTTCCCAGCAATTTCTGCCCACCATTTGTCTTGCCAAACTTTTCCAAACTGACCTTTGCTGATGCTTTTTTGTAACACTATGGTCCTGGCAATTCTTCTCTGAACAAGCAAAAGTAAACCCTTTGTCCCAGATAGCAGCATCACCAACACAAAGAGAAGCAGCTAGCAACTTGGAGCAACAGCCACTGCCTCCATGGTCACACTGCCACTGTTTGTGGCTGGGCCGAAACTTCTCCTTAGCAAGCCTCCTAGACTGGCCTCAAACTCAGGATCCTCCTGCCTCCTTCAGTAAATCCAACCAGTGTGCCACCACAACTAGCTGAAGGTAGATCAGGTCTGAGCTGGGGCCTACAAGGCATCAGGCAAGTAGTTTTTTCTCAAATTCGTACCACTAACGTTGGGTGCCAGATGTAACATGCATCTTAAAAGGTCTTATTAATAATTTATTATTATTTCACAGTCCAAGTAAACTTATAGACAATATATTGAGGTCAAGTCACTATCCTAATAGTTAAGACTCAAGGACAGTAATAGTGGGTTTTTGGTTTTGTTGTTTTGATTTTGTAGAACAGAAAAAAGTACTTGAAATTCTAAACACAATAATTTCTAAAATGTATAGATGCTATGAGTATTCTTTTTTTTTTGTTTATTTTTTTGTTTTTCGAGACAGAGTTTCTCTGTGTAGCTTTTCGCCTTTCCTGGAACTCACTTGGTAGCCCAGGCTGGCCTGGAACTCACAGAGATCCGCCTGGCTCTGCCTCCCGAGTGCTGGGACTAAAGGCATGCGCCACCACCGCCCGGGTGCTATGAGTATTCTTTAGATGATATCAATAATGATTTCAGTCTTAGGGAAAAGGCCACAGCTATTTGAATCTGGCAAAATGAACAAACTCCTAGAGATGATGAACGTCTAGTTCATTAGCCTGTCCAAATTAACCATTTAATTTCAGCAGGGGTGACACTCTAGGGAATACCTTAGCTATTGTGTTGTTTATATTTTCTTCTAAAGTTAGTAGTCAAAAGGAAAGTATTATAATCATGTTTCTCCTTTAGCAATAAATTTTTATGGAAGCAGTTTAGGGTCTAGATTAGAAGAAAACAATACTGGATACGTTTAACCACTGTTATCAGTATTTCTTATTAATGCGTAAGACATGACAACAAATGACAGTGGCATAAGCACTTGATCTATTTGACCACAGTTCTAAAGGTCAGCGATCTGGATAGGCACAGATACTTTAGTTTTGTGCAGTCTCACAAAGTTGAAAGCAAAATTTAGCTAAAATATGATATGGCCTTATCTGGAAGCTCTGGAGATAGCTACAGCACTGCCGCCTTGAGGAGTTTCATTAGAAGTTTAAAAATGGAGGACAAAAAAAATATGTCACTAGAACAAGAGAAGTAAACTCTGATACTAAGACCAAAGATATCACAAGAAAATGAAAGTCTAAAGACATATAGCTCATAAATACTAACACAGAAATAATCTTAAAACACTGGTAAATATAACAGTAGTTATGTGCCACATCAAAGTGGCTTTATTGTTAGAATTCAACGTTGATTTGCTAGCCAATAACAAACTAATCAATTAATGCTCCAGGTGATCAGAGTAAGAGTACAAATAGCCACATAATAATTGTGGAATATATAATAGATGATTTAAACAATATGCTATACTATCTAAATTCAAAAAATAAATAACATTCAAGTCATCAGGAACCAAGCTTCTACAATTTGAGAAAGGCCATTTATAATATCATCATACATGGCTCTGAAATATTAGATGTTTTATCCCTGAAATCAGATGTCATAATGTTGTATATAAATATCTTTTAAAGTATACACTGAAAATCTATAAGAAATAGTAAAATTAGCAAGATTGTATGATGCAGGGTCAATATAGAGAAGTCAACTGTACGCTTATACACATGCAATGGACAATTTGAAAAAGAAATGAAGAAAACAGCTTCACTTACAATGTTGTCAAAAAAATAAAATATCCAGCAGTAAACTTAACAAAAGAGAAGAAAGCAATCTGAGATTAGATATTACTGAAATATATTGAAGTTCTAAACAAAGGGAAATGTTCAATATTCATGGCTAGAAAGACTTTATATATCTGAGACATAAATGTTTTTAATACTTACAGATTCAGTGTAGTTTCTCACAGAATGCATGACGATCAGTGAAACTATTATAAAATTCACTGAGGTGGCAGATGCTCAGCTCTGTAAAGACATTGGGAATCCTAGAATTGTTCGTGAATGGGGATTAACTTATAGCATATGCATTGTATCTGAATAACATTGTTAATGAAATAAAAGCTTTACAACAAAGAAAGAATGGAGAGAAAACACCAATACCCATTAATATTTAGTTATATTGTTTAAAGTCATGCATAAATATATTTTTAAAAATAATCACAGGAGCCGTTGTGATGGTTCAGTCGATAAAGATGCTTATTGCCAATTCTGAAAACCTGAGTTTGAGACCTGGAATTCACATGATGGAAGGAGAAAACTGACTTCTAAAAATTGTCTTCTGATTTCCACATGTGTAATGTGACACTTAGATATGTCTCCTTTAAAAAAAAGAAACAATAAATTCATTCAAAATAACAAAGCAATTATAATTTAATTTAACCATTCCTTTCCAAAAAGTGTTGATTTGACTATGTTCACTATTCTGATGCTCTATTTGTAATTAATTATTCTAATTGCAAGTGATTGGGAGGTGCAGTGTGATAATCAATATATGCATACACTATGTAATAAGAAAATTGGGGTAGTTAGGATTTTCCTAAACTTTAAAAAATTGTTCAGACTGACATGATAATTGAATATATTTATGAAATATCTGATGTGATTTTAGGTATGTGTATACCAATCAATCTGATATAATTAATACCTCAATCTATGTATCATTATTTTGTGTCTGGACCCTTTATGTTCCTCTTTTCCATATGCTCATAAAATTTGTAGGAAATTGTCCTATTTCAAAGGTATATATTATGAGTCTAGGTGCTCTCTCCAGAGTGAATATCCCCAGGAGAGTGGAGCAAGCCTCTTTCTTCACTTTTCCTAGGCATTCTTCTTCTGCAGATGTGATGTAATGTCTCATTAAACAGGGTCTGTCTTTCTGCATGATCACACACACACTTTCAAAAGTGATTTTTAAACCATGTATCAGAATAATGATCAAACTCATTAATAATTTAAATAATTAAATTTCTCCCATTTCAGGGGGTGGGCGCACGCTTTATCAGCATGGAGGCAGAGCAGGCGGATCTGTGAGTTGAGCAGCCTGTACCTGATCCCAAAGCGCAAAGCTACACAGAGAAACCTGTTCGAAAAAAAAAAAAAAAAAAAAAAAAATCTCATTTCTTGAAAAGTATGTGAGGTACCTTCCCCCAATCTCCATAAAGTTCCTGAATTCCTTATTTTTAACTCAGAGGTGTTTGTACCTCAAGCTCATTGAAAATACAGTTTTTCCTCTTAAATTTATTTGTCCTTTTTGTCTCCAATTCATCCCTAACAGTATTTTTCCTATTTTTATCTACCTATCTATTTGGAATTTTCTGTTTGTTTATCTTGGAGCTTGTTTTCTTTGAAGGCTGAAGTCAAATCCATTGTCCTTATAGATTTCATTCATTATCATGACATCATGAATACAAAAATGAAAGTCTTTTATCTTTCTAAACATTATGTATTTAGTTTGTTTTTGTATGTTCAGTATTTGAGGTAAAACTCAGAACCTTGTGCATGCTTGGCAAACATGCTTTGTCCTTTAGCTACATGTCAGCCCTTCCTTTTAGCTTTTCTGAATAACTCTGAAGTCTTCTATTTTGGTGGATTATCTTGAGATTCCATTCCATTTTATAATAATAATAATAATAATAATAATAATAATAATAATATTTCTATTCTGTTATTTTGGAAAAAAAATGTGGTTCTCCAAAAGATCTTTGCATGCTTTCCTTCTTTTTGCTATCTAAGTTCTGAGCTTTATCAGACTAGCTTGTTCATGTGGATCTATCTTTTCTCTCCTCTCCACCTGGGTAATGGGCAATGTGATATTAAACCATATTAATTAAGATGTGCTATGCTCCAGCTTCTTTCTATTAGTTTCATGTGGATTAGCACATTTGATCATTAACAATAGGGCTGTTATGATTTTCATTAGTCAGACGAAGAAATGAAAACAAATATAATTCAACTTCCTACTCTTATCTGGCCAGAGTGGAATTGTCTTGATTGTGGGAGTTGACTTGAAATGTGTGTGTTGTGGTAATATATTGTGTTCCCTAATAAAATTCACCTGAAGATCAGAGGGACAAAGGGACAAGCCACTGCCAAGTCTTACTTCTAGGACTCCTCAGTGCCTGAAAAGCCTTCAGTTCCTGTCTCCTCACGCTTTATATGCCTTTCTCCACCCAGCCATCGCTTCCTGTCTTAACTCTCCTAATGCTGGGATTAGAGGCATGTGACTTCCAAATACTGGGATTAAAGGTGGGTGCCACCACTGCCTGGCTCTGTTTCTCTCCTAGACTGAATCAATCTCATGTAATCCAGGGTGACTTTGAACTCACAGAGATCCAGACAGATCTCTGCCTCCCGAGTGCTAGGATTAAAGGTGTGTGCCATCACTGTTTGGCTTCTATGTTTAATCTAGTGGCTTGTTCTGTTCTCTGACATTCAGGTACATTTTATTAGGGTACACAGTATATCAACACAGTGTGTGCTTACTTCATATTCATTGCGCAACTCCTCTGAGTGCTTATCTTACCCATAAGACTCAGGAGCTCTGATATGCTTTTTCTCACAGGCTGTCATTCCATTCACTCTAGAATCAACTACTTCCTTTCCTTGGTACCATTGCATAGGAAGACTCGGTCTCTGTGCCATCACTTGAGGTTACTCTAATCAATTCAAAGCCATATGATGAGATTCAGACTTAAGAAGACTTGGTGCACTTATGTTATAATACCTGGTATGGATATGTTGGTGGGGTCTGGAAATGGAATTTGAATTTCATGGTAAAGAACATTGCTTATATAAAGGTATTGTTTGTGGTTTGCTGCAAAAGCACAGAAAACATCTGGTGCAAATGTACAGCTGAAAGCAGATTAGAAGAACACATGGAAGTGTATTATGAAACAGTTTACAATATTTTCTCTAAACTATTGTCAGGGGAATATCAAATCACATTTGAATTATTAAAAAATATTCTACCTTTAATATTGGGGCATTAAAGTAAAGTAATATCATATATCAAATATAATATTAACTACACATAAGTTAATGTAGATGAGTAAAGATTCTGTATATTTAAAATATTTTATTGTCAAAGTGATAATAAATAGGGCTGGGGATGTAACTGAGTAGAAGAGTGTTTACCTTACTAGTGGTTTAATTCTTAGTACTGCACACTACTACTACTGCTACTACTACTACTACTACTACTACTAATAATAATAATAATAATAATAATGAGAGTTAACTATTGTGATTGGAATGAGCAGGGAAATTTTGATTTTGGTCCAAGAAGACAAGAAGATACATACCCTGAAGAGAAGAAGGCAGGGAGAGGGAGGGGAGATTGATCAAGGCAGGAGGAACTGAGGAAGGAAGAAATGAATGAAAGATCAAAAGGAGGAAGTAAGGAAGAGAGAGAGGTGAGAAGGAAGAAACAAGGGAGAAATGGAGGAAGAGAAAAGGGGTGAGGTTGGAGAGAGGAAGAAAGAAGGAAGGAAAGAGAAGAAAGGAGGAAGAAAGACAGAAAGGGAGAAAGGGAGGAATATGACAAGGAATAAGAATGAAGGAAATAGGAAGGAAGAAGTAACAGGAGAAATGAGATTTAGATAAGATGGGACCATAACCAAGACAGAGTGCTCCAAGAAGTCTCCAGTTTACAACAAAGACTCTGGTCAGATAATTTCCTATTTACAATCTTTGTAATAGATGAGTCCATAGAGAGGCTGTCACTTAGAACAGTGGTTCTCATCTTATAGGTCGCAACCCCTTTGGAGTCAAATGACCCTTTCCAGGGATCGCCTAACACTGTTAGGAAACATACATATATACATTACAATTCATAACAGTAGCAAAATTAGAGTTATGAAATAGCAACAAAAATGATTTTATGGTTGGCGGTCATCACATGAGGAAATGTATTAAAAGGCAACATAATTAAGAGGGTTGAGAAACACTGATTTAGAAGAAAAAATTTTTAAACTTATTCCTATTAAAGCTAATTTCCATATCGGGATGTCAAATATCAGATCTGAGGACATATGGTTAAAGGGAAAAGTTGGAATTTGTCATACTTAAGATCTAAACTTAGTATGTGAGGATAGGGGTATGGGTTATACAGCCGTAGGAGACATGTTGAATAACAGAAGAAAAGTGGGCAAAAGCAGAAAGAAATATGGGCTTTTTACAGATACTAAGAAGCATGTTCATTGTAGGTCTGTGCTGAGAAAATAAGGTCTCAACTGAAATGAATATATTGCTTCCTTAATGGAAGGACCAAAGACTTTGCCCTCTACTCTAATCCTCCAGCCCAAAGCTGCCTTCTCTCATCTGGAAAGCAAACCAGCTTGGATCAGAAGCTGCCCCTGAACTACGAGATTCGTTGCTCCTTTTCACTCATCTCAGACTGCACATGTGAAGTCCTTCCTATTTTGTATGGAATAAAGCAGTTGTAGAAAGTTTCTCTTAGCCACCTTTTATTCCTAGTTGTACATTATCTTTAGTATAAAAGTCTGCTCTATTCTGTATATGTTATGATTCCGAACATATTGTTAGAATCCTAGGAAGGCTTCATCTGTTTCACTAAAGGTAGACTTTCATGATTATATTGGAACGTCAGCTAACCTAGCAGGTAGTTAAGTCAGAGGGCACATCAGCAGCCCACAACGTCACACTGTTGTTAGCTAGAACTCTGATATCAAAACTGAAAGCTGAAAGAACATGCTCCTGATTGTCACGTGTGCCCTTCTAACGATTCCAAACATAAATCAGGTTAGTGAACTTGGAGTGTCCTTGATCTGCCCTGGCAACCTCACTGCTGAGCTTGGTAAAGCTCCCCGAATGACTGGCCACAGGCAACTCTGGTTGAATTCACTTTGTATTTATCGTCAGCAATGCACAGCAGCCAGGATCTGCTCCGTTCTCAGCTGCTCTATAATGTTCTTGCTGCCAGACTTTCTGTCATAACTAAATTTTTATGTGCATATGCTTCTCCAACAATTAGTATAAGTCGTGTGTGTGTGTGTGTGTGTGTGTGTGTGGTGTGAAACATGGTTTACTCTTCCCTTGAAGGCTGCTTTTTTTTTTTTTTTTTTTTTTTGTCATATGGCTGGATTTTGGGAAGGCACTCAGTCAAATCTTTTGATTATCAATTTATGTCCTAATTTCTATCATTATTATAAAAAGCATGGTATGTAAAAAGGAAACACTACTAATGATGCCCTTGCTTGTGCATAAGGATTTTGTGAGGATCAAAGCAGGTATGACAAAGGAAATTACACCAGTGGAGCTCGGCTATTAGAGATGCATTAGATTAAGGAAGAAAAATTCAGTTAAAGTGGTCCCTTATTTTGCAGGATGCTTTGTTGCTTCTTGCTTTGGAGTTTCATCAAAACAAAGCAAGCGAGCAAACAAATTATGAATATTCAGTGCACTGCTTGGATCTGATTATATAAAACTGTAGCTTTTTTCTCTGAAGTAAGCTAAGTCGAAACATAGGGACGAGTCTGCCGATCAGGAGATTGTAATGCAGATTAAAATATACAGACCAGAGGATTTATTCGGTATTCTACTTATTTGTATGTTTTACACAATAGGCTATTGTGCTGTAAACATAATATCTTAAATACAATAGACGGAAGGAAACTACTTTACATTTTGTTCTGAGAGTTTGAATTCTTCCTCTGTGTCATCACTGATAAGGATAAGTGTTTTTCTCTAAGACACAAACAAGAGCTTCCAGTCATGAATTCAAACTCTGCTGAGGTTCCCACACCAGGTCATGTTAGCATCCATTCAATTATACACATGCTTGTGAAATTGAGCTTGGCAAAGTTACTGGGATAAATATGTCATAAGAACTAATATGGACAGGAAATGAAGATGGTAGTATGGATTCTGGTTCCAGGGCCTGGGAGGCCATGCCATCCTCAGGAGATGAGTACATCCCAACACCTAATACTGAGGTTAAACACGAAATGACCATGTACTTGATTTCTCATCTTATGACAAATATTTATTAAGTTGCTTGGATTAACCCTCTCAATAAAGTAAACCATTAGGTGTTCCTCTATATCCAAGAATGCTCTGAAAATTCACTGACAGCATCAGGAGCTAAGAATGATTGATGATCCCTGGCTCATTGCCATCAAACATGACTTCTGTATCAACAAGAACTCCATAGCTGATTAAATTTTCATGTTAATTCCTTTACTCCTTATTAAGATTTTGAGATGTAAATTCTTCTACAGTCTATTTAAATTAAAGACAGCACTTAATATATTTTTCTTGCAACCCCCCTGGGTAGAGTTATTTATGAATGTTCCATGTTAAATAAAGGAAATCACATCAATACCTCTGGTGTCTATGATCTCCCCCAAGTTATGAAACTTGAGAATGATTAATAAAAGCCCACCTTCTTTTTAAGTACCAACTGCTTAAATAAAATGGCAGGACCATCAAGCTTGTAACCATGAGGAGATCCTAAGCTCACAGGTGGGGGACAGGGGGTCTATTGTTTGTATTGTAGGAGAGGGTTACAGGGATGCTTATTGTGAGCACTGTTCACAGTACAGGGCACATGGAAGACAATGCATCTGCTTACATGGTTCTTGACATAGGGGCCCCCTGCTCATTGTGAAAGAGCAAACTCTTTAGATTTTACAGTTGGAGTTGGAGGAAAGGTGTAGTGGGGGAAATTTGGTATTGTCCACAGCAATATACTCAGAACTCGATGCTGTCTTTTTTTCCCAAAATGTCCTGAAATTCATTTCCTATATATGAGTAAAGTTCAAAGCCGTTTTCCTTTGATACTTAGCTGGAAAATCCCATTCTCCTTCCTCCAGGGAGGTAGATAATATAGCTAAATTGTGCATATAGAGTGTCAGGGTTAACTCTCTGGAAATTTATGGTTACACAAGGGTCCCTGTAGTGACTTTTACAAAACTGCAATACATACCTTTATGCATGAAAAAGCCTTTAATTACAACCTTAAAATACCTTTATCATCCTGACAATGCTATTTAAAGTGATATTGAATGCTTTCTAAATAGATATTAAAAAGTACTTTAAAAAGGCTCTCTGTAACTACTGTGCATGTTTTTCTGTTCACACCATCACCCTCCACTCTTGTACTTTGAATAGTTTCCTATGCCTTCTGTGTATTGTATTAATATCTGTCACTGTCCCACACCATTTATCCTTTTTATCTCCATCCTTTTGGCTCCTCCGTGGGCTGAACTTTAAATTATTTTTCCTTTTATTTTACGTACTCTGAGCTTTCTTTCTGATCTTCTGCCAGCATCTAATAACCTGTAATGTATTTGTTGTTCTTTGCAGACTTTTCTTTTTGTTGTGATCTTTTACTTTCTAACAGTCTTTGTTAGCAATTTTACTTAATTTTTTATTCTTAATCCCTTTTATGCAAATGGTTTTACAATTGTTCTCTTGGTCTGCTTTGTCTCTGATCTTTCTTGAACAAATACTGTATTACAGGTTTTTCTTCGTGGTTTTTGTTCCTTCTTTTTTCTTAATATCTCTGAATGTGACCTTTGCCCTGATTTTCCTGTTTCTAGACTTCTGCTGCTCTGCCATATCTCTCATTTTTGAGCTGGCAATTCTAGACAATTCATTCTCTTACCTCTTTCTGTTTGCATCTCCACCTACTTTGGAATTAGTCCCCAGGGAAAAAAATTGGTCACCCAGAAAGGCTATCTTCATTATTTTATTATTTAAAGGAGGATTGAACCACCATATCTGAACTTCTAAAACCTTATGATAAGCCAAGCCTGAGGGAAAAACAAAGGGACAGGTCTCAACGTCATGTGCATGTATTTAGGGAAGAGCATCCGGTCATGTCAGGCTGCATTCTGCAGATCACTTATTCTATGCATATTCTCCTGCTTTGTACATCAGCTTGAGAAAGTACCCCTTTGCCTTGCAGGTTCCTGGCATCTTGTATATTCTCTGTCTCCAATGGAGAATAAATTTCAGTTTTCTCATTCAGCTATGGTGCATATACCTGAAGGTATGAGCCAAGTTGTATTATGTGAAATATATGAGAATAGATAAGAACATCTTGCATTCAAATAAAGATATTTGCCATATATATTTATCTTCTCAATGTAATAAAGTTACATAAAACTATTCTATACTATCATTTCCATAATAATATGGCCTCTAAATTTTTAACAATAGTGACCATTTTCTTTATAAAGTGTAAATTGTCAATTCAGGATATTCCTAGAAGTTTGAGCTGCTGATAGATTCTGGGGTGGTGAGGTTGGACCTGCTGTTGTGGAATAAGAGCACTGAGTAGCGGGGCAAGGGATTGTTCCCACGGGAGGTGAGGTACTGTGACATGTGAGGCAGAGCATCTTGTTATTGAGTGCAGCAATCTACATTCCTGCCTGAGTTATGGACTTTGGGTCGTTAGGAGGAACCTGTTATTTCCTTCTCTTCTTCTAAGTTTGCTCATCCGTAAGATGAATTGTCTGTGCTCAGTGAGATCTGAAATTCCTTTCAGCCTCTTCTCCCTTGTCATAATGCTTCAAACACCACCATTAAACATTGATTTCTTTTGGTTTTTAAGGCTTTTAGGTTTTCAAGGGTTCCCATTAAAATGCATACCTTAAGGGAGGAATAACACTTCAGAGTGTTTTCAGCCCATATATTTGTTGAGGTTTTGACTGATATCCTCAGGGGCAGATGAGCTGGGAATAAGACATATGTTGATCGACCAGGCAAAGAGGATGACTGGGATCTGGGAGAAGCACAAATGGGGGCAACAGGAAGAAGTGGCGCACGCACGTACAAACAACAACAGCACACCATAACAACACAAAACAGCAACGTCAACAGCAAAGGTGGCATAAATGCGTGGTTAGTGGGGAAGAACGTGTTTTCTCAACTCCTGAAGAAAACCAGGAAGAAAGCCCTAACCTCTTAAACCAAAAGTGTTAACCTGCATAACCCGATTTGTTTTTCATATGAAACGCCTGGAGTTAAAAGAGAATGAACCTGGGAATAAGGCTGTAGAAACCACAGCCTTCCTCTTTGGCCAGTTGGTTGCTTCCCATTTATTGTGACGTTTAGAGTTGTACTGCAAAGGGAACGTTATTTCAGACTGACTATCACACTAGGTCTTTACCAGTACTTATCAACAGTGTTTTCGGTTCCCAGGGAAAGATTCTGCAGTTTAAATATTTAGTATTTTGATGGACAGCACATAAATAACATGTCTCAGAGACAGGGGACATAGGTATGCACACATATACAGGCTCTTATGGCAAAGAATAATAGTACAAAACAGTATACAAATTCCTTATCCTTATTTCTCACCAGAAAACTATTTTTTCTAAGCCCCTTTCAATTCAAACTGTACTAATCTTTTGCTGTGAAAGTCAGTTCATGCTACCTGGCATAATCCTTTTTAGTATCCGTTCAATACCTAAAGGTGGGCCTTCAAAATGACTCATCAATTAGAAGTCTTTCCTGTCAAGCCAGAGGACTGAGATTCTATTTTTAGGGTGTACATGATAGAAGAAAAGAATCAACTCTCTTAAGTCGTTCTCTGACTTCCACATGGGTGCCATGTTGTACATACAAAATAAAGAAAGAAATATAATTAAAAAAAAAAAAAAAAACTTTAAGCCGGGCAGTGGTGGTGCACCCTTTTAATCCCAGCACTTGGGAGGCAGAGGCAGGCAGATCTCTGTGAGTTCAAGGCCAGCCTGGGCTACAGAGTGAGTTCCAGGAAAGGTGCAAAGCTAAACAGAGAAACCCTGTCTCAAAAAACCAAAAAAAAAAAAAAAAAAAAAAAAAAAAAACAACCAAAAAACCTTAGAGATGCATTTTTACAAGCACTCATACCACATTTACTTTTTAACTATTCATTAACATAGACATTTCTGGAGCCAATATTTGTAAAGTTGTTTGCTTCCAATATCACTAGGCAATATTAGAGAAATTATGTCACTTTTCTCAGACCAGTTTTCTATTACCTTGAAACAAAAGAGTTGTGCTAGGAAGTCTCTAAGATGCCCTTCAGCTCCAAAATAGCATGTTCGTGCCATGCCCAAACCTCCATTAATCAATTTGAAAAACATTCAGAGCATATGGTGTGCCGAACACCATGCAAGACATCATAAGTATGATTCTCAATTAGTAACCCAATAGTAGGAAGTTGAGATCCCGAGGGAAAGCTCGCTTTAGAGCAGTATAGATTTATGTCTGTGTGCTGCTTCTTCACATATTGTCTATTTATCTTGCCTTGTGTCTATGGCATCTCAACCTGCCCATCACCCTGCTCATCTCATACCATCATGCATCACTCTTCTTCCTCTCTCCCTTTGACAGTCTTCTCCTATATCTCCAGACAGCCTACATCCATCCAGCAACTAGTTTTCCTAGTTTCTTCTTTCGTACACACAGCCATAGTTAGAGATACATATAATTCATTGACAAGATGTCCCATAACCTCATGTGCTTTCGGGGGCCTTTTGCTGTGAATTATATATTTTGTATAGTATTTTAAGAAATATGGAGATAATAGAGGCTCTGGATTAGAGGAAGAGAGGAGGAAATAACAAGGTAATAGAGAATGTGATGAATGTGATATTTTAGACTGCCTCTGTTCTTGTCAGCTCATTGTGCCTTTGAGCTAGTTGAGACCAAGAGCCACAAATCAGATATACTTGTTGGCTAGATCCAATTCTATTAACACCTTGTTATTTGTACTGTTTGTCATTCCTCCGTGAAAATTTTTCTTCTCAGCTTCTTGACACATACTCTCCTGGCTAATCTAGCTTACCCATTACCTATGGTTCCTCGGTGTCCCCTGTGATAAGACCTGTGGTGATACTTCTCTGTTTTCCCCACTGCTACTACTTTTAAACCTCATACAAATATAGCAAGCCACAAGCTTACTGCTGAACTGGGTGTTCTATGGGCCTTTTAAATTCATATACCTAACATTGACACTTCAGTATTTCCTTCCTTGTATTCTTTGTTCATCTCTCCCATGCCAATCTAATTACTCAGACATTTTTTTTTTCATAAAGCATCTTCATTTCTTGCTTTTACTGCTATATTTACCTTGCCAAGCCCATTGGCAAATACTATTTTCTCTACCTTAAAACATATTCTAGATATATGATACTATGTTCACTTCTATATGCCTGTTGTAATTTCTTTGCCTATTGCTGTGATAAAATTTTCTGATCAAGCCAGGCGGTGGTGGCGCACACCTTTAATCCCAGCACTCAGGAGGCAGAGGCAGGCAGATATTTGTGAGTTCGAGGCCAGCCTGGTCTACAGAGCAAGATCCAGGAAAGGCGCAAAGCTATACAGAGAAACCCTGTCTCGAAAAACCAAAAAAAAAAATAAATAAAAAAAATTCTGATCAAAGCAACCTAAGAGAGAAAGAGCTCATTCTAGATCTTGTAGAAGGTATACTCTATAATGTTTGGGAAGTCAATGAATAGGTTAAAACAGCTGGTTAAACTGCATAGACAATCATGAAGTAGACAACAGTGCATGGAAGGATGATATTGCTCAGCTCCCTTTCTCCATTTATGTTTTAGGATTCCAGCCCAAAGAATGATACTACTCACAGTGGGCATGCTTTACTATCTCCATTAATGCAATCAAGGTACTACCAACAAGCATGCACAAAGGCCCACCTTTCATGTGATTCTAAATTCTGTCAACAATTACACTAACACTTAGAGCTCTATCCTTACCAACTTGACAACAAAACACATCACTTTAAAGGCATAACCTCATAGACAATCAACATCAGTGGTCTTTTCTCTATTGCTTGGAATGCCTTACCCCATGTATTTTCAAGACTGTTTAGGTTTTTTGATCAACTGCCTGTTCAGAAGGATTTTTCCTAATCACAGTTAGATGTGACTCATGTCATTCCATGGAAATCACTTGTTCTATTCACTGACTTGATTTAGTAACATTCATCATGACTTAACACTATAACCTTATTTAATTTGTTATTATATCAGCTTCTCACTAGGTCTAGACTCTATAATGGGGACAATTTTGCATCTGGAATAGTTCCAACCATTAACATGCATAACACATATTTGTTATTGTTAAATGCTGAAGTAATGAGGCACTACATAGTTTTATTGGAGTTAAGAGGGAGGTCCTCAGATGGAGGAAGTAGCTGAGAGTACAGAATGGAAACTCTAAAATAAGCTTTCCTCTATGAAATTTCCAGTCTTATCATTCTTCCCCTCACCAAAATCAGAAACAGACTCTCTCCATATACTCCCTTTCCCAATGGTTTACATAAGTTCCTTTTACTTAGAAATACTTACATAGATCTTAGTGTATACCAGTAGTGACCATCTAAAACACAAATAACTCAGCAAGATGAGAACTGAGAGCAAATGTGTTATACATTGAATTGGACAAAGAATTGCAGCAACTAACTCAAATTAAGTAAAAAACTTGTATAATCCTTGTATAGAGATCAAGACCAAGTTAGGAAATGAAAGGTCTGGTTGGTTAGAATATAGATTTGGGGAGTAGCAAAATAAGAGAGAAATGAATCATGAACATAATTTTTATGTCTCTGCTTTTTTTTGGTGGTGAGAAGATAATAGAAATGCTAAGTAGTCTTATACCAGATTTTTAATATGGGAATATACTTTCAATTGAAACAGGGAAAACATGAGATTTTCTGTCTGTGGTTGCCTTTCTTTCTGGTATTCAATAATACTATTGAATATTTTTTCTATACATTTTAGGGTGCTCATCATCACAAAGTCACCAGGTCATTCGAACTTATTGATTCATGATGGGTGGGCATATTTATTGGTATATGTTGAATACCCAGAAAATTTAGGTTTCTAAAAAAGAGAATCTCAAAATGTTGCTTATCATCATTGCAGGCATTCACAATGTAGATTCTAGAGAGAGAATGGGTCTCTCTCACAGGGAACAGAGGAGAAAATGTTCAAATTATGATACAAGCCTAAGAGATACTGCAATCTATTGGCATTGATAACATGCTTGTAATGTGTTATATAAACTAACTCAATCCACCAAAATTACAAAGAAATTCATCTTGAACAAATGCCTAAGGCTCATTGGCAGAAGCCTTGGTAGAAGAAGTTTGCTCACTGAAGAGGCAATAAAAAAGGCAAGCAGGAAGTCTAGATGAAAGGGTCAGATGGAGTCATACCCATTATCTTTAGAAATATGATTGAAAGCCTTCAGGTTCCTCCAAAAGAAGAGTGAAGAGAATGACATTTAAAGTAAAAGGAGATCATAACAGATGGTTCTTCTTCATCTGCATTATTTCCTCCCATTACCATTGTGTTTATTAATTTCTCAAAAAGTTTTGTACACTTCATAGTATAATTTCTGAAAGAATTCCTGTCTGGAATGAAATACTGAAAACCACTGGAAATATTGAAAATGTATGCTTTCATAGTAGTGGCGGTTACACAATGAAATACATATATGAAAACAAATCAAACTATACATTTAGGGTGTACATTTCGATAGAACTTAAAAATAGAGTCAAAGTGAGATTTGCAAGTCTATCCATTCATTAAGGATACAGTTGGTTTGTATATCTTTTCTAGTGTGTGGTGCTGAGAATTGAACCCAGGACCCAGTGCAGGTGAAGCATATACCACCATTGAGTTACAACCTAGACCCTCCATTTACATAGCCTGGTGATGATTCTGCTGCCCAAATGAGCTAAACCAAGGAAAGACAGGTCACCTCTAATGCTTACTCCTGTGTCTCAGGCTTCTTGCTAAAGAAGCCTATTCCTGTCTCTGCCCAACATATTCCTCCATAAGTTTGAGAAAGGGCCCTGATGTAGCCAGGAGGCACTCCTTTCCATCTGCCTTAGCCCAGACCTTCAGCATTTATTCAGAGTTGGAAATAGTCTTTTAACATTTCATAAACAGCTCATTCTTTCTCTATGGCTGCTTTCTCTGTCACTGTTGATCTTGGCCCTTATGAAAGTATGGTGAGGTGGCTGCTGTGCGTAATTCTTCAAATGCCAGAAAGCTCAGGCAGTCCCTAGGGCCCCTGTGTCCGATTATAAAGCATTTCACACTCCATAACAGGTCTTCTGCTTTTCTACAAAAGGTTCGTTTCTCTCTCTCTCTCTCTCTCTCTCTCTCTCTCTCTCTCTCTCTCTCTCTCTCTCTCTCTCTCTCTCTCTGGCTCTCATCAGCTGAAGTCAGAGTATTATGCAGTTTGTGCTATGACAGATTGGATAGAGAGTGGAGACAAGGAGGAGCAGCAGAGGAGATGGACCAAGTTCCAAAACAGTGACTTTAATTGGTTTTGCCTGTCAAGACAGAGTCATATAGAAGGATAGCTAAGGTAAGAATGAAGAGCACACTCCACATTGCTGAGACTAGTCCAGTGGCTACTAATATTTCATGATTTGAATCACCTCATACACCCTCAGAGACTCCCCAAGTTAAAACTTCATACTGTATAAGTGGTTGTGTGGCTTTATCTCGATTAACGAGGAGAATTTTATGGTACCTATAATACCAATGGGTCCCCAGGCAGTTCCAGGACGATGCATAAACTCTAATATGTAAACCAATTAGAACTAGCTCCTTTATCCCAATCAGATCTAGAAGAGGGATAAAACTGCACCATAAATGCATCAAATTTGACATGGTTAGCAAGAAAAGGTATAAATGCAACATTACAACAGTGCTAATGAGGGAGTTCTTGAAAACATCTTAGTGTTCCCTTTTTGTAGGATGATAATGGACTGAACTTGTGGTGGCTATAGACATAACTGCAGAGGAATCATGTAAGGCACAGTGGAGTGAGTTGCAAAGTTTTGATTCGTTCTGTCAAGTGGTTTCAACGTGCTCTTAAAATTGAATTTGGATTTACGCAATGGCTTTTCTAAGCCTTGTTCTTCACTGGAATATAGACTATAGAAACATCACTACTTCAGTACTTTGAGTACTGTTTTCCCCACCTGTGAAATGGATTCGCCAAATGAAGCATTCTGTGGCATTCTTGTGTCAATTTAGTGGCTATGATAAAGTACCCCCTGAAAAATTTCCATGACCATATGGGTGTCCAAGCAGCAGAAACTGAAGGAACTTGTAGAGATATATGAATATATGTCTGCTTATTAGTTCCATACTAGTACCACCTAGAATCATCAGCCAGGGGAATGGTGCTGCCTATAGTAGACTTGGTCTTTCCACATCAATTAGCAAGGCAGTCCCCTACATACATGCCAACAGGCCAAGTTGATCTAGATGGTCCTTCATTAAAACACTCTTTTCAGGTGATTGTGGGTTGTGTCAAGTTGATGACTAAAAATAACCACCACATATGGAAATCAAGGTGATCAATAGCTAGCTAGTAGTTTCAATCTGATACAGCTCCCTCTAAACTTTCTGGTCATGGCACCCTGATTACATTTCCTTTATTTTGCTCTCTGAACATCCTTCCAAGTGACTGATTATTGTTTAGCCTTTTGTGTTCTATTTTGAGCTCCATAAGAATGAGTACTAATTTAAGGATCTTTGTTACCTCTTTGGTCAGTTTAGTGTCTGGTCCATGACAGATAAATTGAATATACTGAATTTTGAAAATTATTTTGTTAATCAGCTTTCCACGACTGTAACAAAAACATTTGAGAAAAACAATTTATATTTTTGGACTCATTGTTTTAGAGCACACAGCACTGGATAACAATTGATTGAACATGTTGCTTTGGGAACTATAGTTAAAGCAGTACACCATGTGAGGAAATGATGATGGAGCAAGTATTTTCCTCCTGGTAGAATAATGAAAGAGGAAAAGAGGAAGGGTAATATCCTAATACGTTCAATGGCATTCTCTCAGTGACAGAAGACCTCTTGCTAAGACTCATGTCTTAAATAGTCTACTACCTTTCTATAATACCAAATTGAGACTAAGCCTTTCACAAATAGGGTCCTTGAAAGTTGAGTTCAGATTTAAGTATATAAATGTCTAAATAACATGAAATAAGATGTTCATGGAGGTAGGAATGAAAGGTGGATTCCAAGGCTTCCCCATGGAAAATAATGGAGGTACATTGAAGGAAGCAACTACACCATTATTCAGGATAGCTCACAGTTTTGATAAATGGTCATCATGTCTTTCTCCTCAGAGATCCTGCTCCTCTTGATTCTGTGCATATCAGGAAATTTCAGAGTTACATATGGAAAAGCAGATCATCTGATTCTGGCATGAACTGTTTTTCATAGTCCAAGCTTTGCTAAGTGTGGCTTACTTTCACCAGTACTCACAAGTAAGAAGCAAAGCATGCCACTTCTCAGGGAGAGGGCTAAGAATTTCTACTTATGTCATCTCAAAGTATCCTTCAAAAATCCCAATCTGTGTGTTATCAATGCTACTTTATGGATGGGAATTAGATTTAGAGGCATTTAGCAAATTTCCCAAGCTCTCACAATCAGGAAGTTACAGAATTCTAACTCAAATTCTACTTCAACAAATGTCAAAGCACATGCCTGAACTTTTCTTCATATCTTGTTGCTGCCTTAGAATAAATCCTGAGATAACTCTTACTGGAGAACAAAATCATCCTGGAAGTGTGTAGGAAATCTCATTCATCAAGCTAAAGAACGCCAGTTTATCTTGAAGGCAATATTGCATGGCAGACAGAGCAATTTGATGAATATTTTACTCAATTTTGCATGGTAAATCTAGTGACCAAGGATTGAGTCATCTCCTCATTTATAGTTCTGAAGTCTGTCAAGAAATTCATTCACTTTTACCTGCATAGTGACATCATGACTCAGTATTTGAAAAGGAGCTATGTCAGGTCTGATATGAATTAGATGATCTGAGCCTATTTGAATATGTGGCAATATAGTGTTTCACAATGCACAGGACAAAGAAAGCTACTATAGAATCATGTGGGACACCAGGCAACATAAAAACATCACTCTGATCCATGTGGGAGGAGATAGGGCCTCCTAAGTCACTGGCTCCTATGCAATGTTGTCTGAATTTGAGATAATCTGGTGGGAGTAGCATTACTTAAAAACTGTTTACAGCTGAATATGGAGGCATATTCACCTTCACACTGGGTCCTGACACTGACGGCTCATCAGGATGCAGAACCTATTCAGCTATAGCTAAGGAAGACAAAGGACCTTGGGGAAAGGGCTGGCAACTCCTGAGCATGGTGGTGTGAATTATTGCAGGGTCTAGGAACCTTTGTTCTTCTTTTTTATGTAGGATGAATGCATTCAATTCTTAAAACTATCCATTTTAGAATACCCAAGGAGAAAGACAATCTATCAATCTCTTGCTGTTTATTCACATTGGACACTTAGAGATTTAGAAACTTAATTCCAGTTTTGAAGAAAGGGAATATTTGATGTCAGGTACAGCCAATAAGCATGTCAAATACAGCTACCTGCTGCCATCCTGAGAATCTAGGTGATGAGGAGTATTAACTCTATTCTTCTACCTCTTCAGATGATAACAGATGGCTCTAGTTTGTAGCTCAGGCTGAACTCAAACTCCTTATCTTCTTGCCAGAAGTTCAGAGTGCTAGAGCTTTGCCAATACCTAAACCTTTTAACTTTAAGTTTGTTTATCCTAGCCATTCATTTCACACATATTGAACTACCTTTTGTTTTGGACATTGTTCTGAATAACAGTAACAGAGTGAAGAACTCAAATGACAACGTTTTAAAATTTCTGATGTGCTGATGAGAAAAATGTAGTTATTAAACAAAGAAAATTTGAAAAATAGTGAGAAAATATTTTATTTTTATTTGATGTGTCTGAGATGTGTTCAAGAGTTACATTTTAAGTTTGTTTTTATTATTTTAGATTATGATATAACTATATATTTCCCCTTCTCTTTCTTGCCTCCAAGCTTTTCCACGTATTCCTCACCAAGTTTTCTTTCAAAGTCATAGCTTCTGTTTCTTAATTGTTTTTACATATATGCATATGTGTATTTCCAAATATTAAAATATAACCTTCTTGGTCCATATAATATTACCTGTATGTAAATGTTTTCAGGACTGAACATTTGGTAATAGAGAAATCAATAGGTGTGTCCTTCAGGAAAGACTATTTCTCTCCATCTCAGCATCCCTTAGTTGCCTGTAGCTCTTCGTCTGGGGTTGAGGGTTTTTGGGCTTTCCCATGTCCATGTTAGCATGTCTATGGGCGTCATCCTTATTCAGGTCACATTTAGGCAACTATGTTAATAATAATTCATGGGTGTAGCTTCTCTGATGTTTCTAAGAGACACGCTCTCACAGCACAGTTCCTGATCCTCTGGTTCTTGCAATCTTTCCTTTCCCTCTTCTGATATGATTCCTGAGTCTTAGGTGCCAGACCTGTACAGGAGATATATCAGTTGGGACTGGGTTTTACAACTCTACCTTCTGATTGGTTGTGGTTTCTATAATGATATAAGTTGCTAAAGAAGTTTCAATGAGGGATGAGAACTATACTTGTCTGTGGGCATGGATAATTATTTAGAATATAGTTAGGGATTCACGTTGGTAAAGTGGTACTTGTAGATAATCATCTAAGTTCCATGACTTCACTAGCCCTAGGTAACTGGCTAGAACTTTAGTATCAAGCATGTTTTCTCTCTTGTTGAGGACTGTCTTAAGTCCAACTAGAGAACTGTTAGTTACTGCCAAGATATAAGTGCCACTATTACATCTTTAGGATATCATGTCATGCTGGTTGTTGTGGTGATGCATGGATTTCATAGCCACGTGGGATTATTAGTTGCTTGTTCAGAAGCCTGAATAGCACTTTTTTAGGTACCATGAGAGCCAGTCCCTCATGGAAGATGATTTCAGATAAAATCCAATTGAGTTTCTCTAGGCCCTGTTTCTGAAGTGTGTGGTGTCTTCAGGAGTGGGGACTCACCTCTGTGGAGCAACCAAGGGTAATATCAACAGCCTATATAATGTTTTAGACGTCTCTCAGACAATCCTGACAGACAATTCAAAAGGGGCTTCTTGTTCTCGGGGTTGGGGTTTTTGTTATATAGTCTATGTCTCTTTAGGTGAGAATTGTCAACCCAGATTGGAAATTGATCTATAAAATAGATATGTATATTTATACCCTGACTTATCTGTATTATGAGCATTTTTAAGTAGGCAGTCAATAGTATGATTCCTTATGAATCTTTCAGGTTTAGTGATTGTTATTCTAGCCTCCCTCCTGCCCATTTTTTTCTTTGTCTCCCTCACTCCTCTTTTAGAACTTGGAATGCATTGTTCTAGTCATTGCTGTCTTGCAGAGATTTCTCTGAGAAATCAACTATTCTGATGGGTTTTACTCTATAGTTGACTTGGGTTTGTTTGTGTGTTTGTTTGTTTTGTTTTGTTTTTCTCCTTGGAGATTTCAATATACTTACTTTGTTTTATATACTTAGTATTTTAACTATGATATACATTTGGAATCTTCTATTCACTCTTCTGTGTGCTTCTCATATCTGTATGGATGTGTCTATCCTTAGTTTGGGGAAGTTCTCTCCTATGATTTTATTGAAGATCTGGTCTATGCCATTGACCTATAATTCTCCTCCCTCATTCATTCCTATAAATCAAAAGTTTGATCTTTTAATGGCATCCCACAGTTCCTGTATGTTCCTTACCCATTTTTTTTTTTTTTGGTTTTTCACATTCTTTGCTTATTTTGTCTAAACTTTTGTTTTATCTTTGAGTTTTCATGTTCTATCTCCTGCTTGAAAATTCTGCTTATAAGGTTTTCATTTGAGTTTTCTAGCTGGATTATTGAGTTTTTCAATTTCATATTTTATGTCAGCTCATGTCCTTTTCCAAGTTTCGATCTTTTTGTTGAATTCTGTTTTCAAATCTTGAATTGTCTTTGTCGTTTTCACCAACCTTATATTTGTGTGTTCTTGGCTATCACTCATATATTTATTATCTTTAAATTCTTTCTCCTTTAGTTTATTGAGGTAATTGCCATTGACAATATTTATGAAGAACTGATAGGTTTTTGAGGGGAGATACTGGCTTTATCTTTCATACTGGCTTTATTTTAGTGATGAGATTTGGAGGAGAAGGATGCACAGGATCTAGTTGGATGGAGAGGTTGATATGGCATGGGAGAAGTCTATATGTCAGGAGCAGGCAGGGCTGGTCATGGAAGAAGCCTAAAGGTATCTTGTGGTGAAGGCAGGGAGGCCAGATAGGTGGAGGAATGGATGTGGGATCTGAGCTAATTCTAGGGTGTGGGTGTGTGGATGGGAGGATCAAGTGGGCTTATCACGCTAGACCCTGGAGAAAGGTGAGTAGTGACAACTTAAGTTATAAATTTCTAGTAAATAACAGTCACCTTCCAGAGATCTTATGGATATGTTCTAGAAGCTTTAGTGGCTTCTGCCTCTTTTTGAAATTATTTCCCTTATTTACAGAAACACAACAAAATGTTGGCAGACCATCTATGATTCATTTCCTGACATTTAATTATTGTTCACTGAGTCATTTACCTGGAAAAGGGGATTTTAGGAAGGCTTTCTGATGATTCAGTTACTTCATTGGTAATAGCAGAGTCCCTTAGTAAACGAATTGAAATGGAATATATACTTGGCAATCAGAGTAATGGAAATGACAAAAACAAAAAAATTTGTTGCCACAAGCTACCGATCACCTGTTCCAGTCAAGGTCAAGGACAGAACGGAGCTGCTGCAGCTTGTAATCTCTTTCGCATTTTCTGCCCTTTGTTCCTTTGTGTCCTTCCCTGCTCTAATACTTTCAGCAGAATTTTTATTTCATCCTGTTTTAAAAAATGATCTTTATCCTCTGTCCTACCACCTCATTTTCTTAACACATCATATCATTGGTCTTTTTCTTTCTTTCTTTCTTTCTTTCTTTCTTTCTTTCTTTCTTTCTTTCTTTCTTTCTTTCTTTCTTATTTTTTCAACCTTTTTTTCTGTGCCTCCTATTTATCATTTTATTTCTCCTATCCTTCCTGTACTATTTTTGATTACATATTTTTTTTTAACAAAGTACGTATGCTTTTATTTTCATTCCTTTTCTTAAATTTATTTAATCCATTTTAAACTTTCTCATTATTTGATAGTTTTGTTTCCTTGTAAGTACAGTTTTAATCTTTTACTCTTCACCCCTGTGCCATTCCATTCCATGTTTAATTTCAATATTTTCCTCTATCTGATATGGTTCCATGTTGCTCCTGTTTGTAGCCATGTGCTTTCTCCTCAAAGGGTCATGCTGTCTCTCAGTTGAACACTTAATAGTAGGCTGAAAAATTACAGTATTCCAACATACAACCAAAAGAAGAAACACAAACTGGAAAAGATATTCAACCTAGTAGATGACCAAGTCAAATCACAAAAATGTACACTTCAACATCAAAAAAGCATAATAATTCAAGTACTGGACTCTACTTTACCAAAACAGGTACCAAATGAAAATTTCAAACATTACTACTGAGCACAGTACTCAAAAGTATACAAATAAATTCAATCCAGGGCATGGAAAAATTTTTGCAGCATACAGAAAAATACCAGCAAGAAACATAAAAAATAATCAGCAATATCGCTGAAAAATTTAGCAACATATTAAAATATCAAGAAGGAAATTGACCGTTAATATAATTTGGAAGAATACAAGTCTCAATGAACAAAAAATATACTAGAAAATAGGATCAATATTCTTGATTAGGATAAAGCCTCAGATCCACTGAGTAAAAAGAAACTGAGGTAAAGGCTAACATCATACACAATCTATTCCCTGAAATGATAGTAAAAGTTTCTCCAGGTCTAGAGAAAAAGGTGTATATCTAAACACAAAAGACATTTAGAATCCCCCATAGATGTGGCAAGGGAAAAAACTCAACAGGACCTATTGTAATCAAGATGTCAAATATACAAAACAAAGAAAAACAATAAAATCTGTAATGGAAAACAAAGCCTACCTACAAAGGTAAACATCTTATAATAATATCAGATATTTATCAGCAATTATAAAATGCAGGAAGGCATGGAATGATATTTTTCAAGCTCTGAAAGTAGTTGATTTGTTAAACAAGATTCTGTCATCAGTAAAGAAAATCATTTTTTTTGATAGAGGAAAAATACATCTATTTCCAAACAAATATAAATCAAGGAATCTCATGGTCACCACACCCACACTGTAGAATAATACGCACAGTTAACAGGATACTACCCAATTTGTAGAAGTGAGAGAGAGTCTCAAGAGTTAGAGAATAGGAAAGGACAAGTTTCAGGAGTGAATAGATGATAAACAAGGGAGAACAAGGAAAGAGTCTACAAAGCCCAACACTGGAGACCACTCATTTTAATAGGGGAGAAAATAAAGAACAAATAGCAAGCCAGTGAATTTTAAAAAATGGAGAAAATGACTCTCAATGTAAATGGCTTTATCTAACCAATAAAGAGATGCAAAATGACTGACTAGACTGAAAATAAAAATCTATACTCAATGCTTTGCTGTCTCCAAGAAGCCCACTTTGCTTCCAAAGACAATCACAGCATGAGAGTGTAAATGTCAATGTATCAAAGGAATAGGAGTAGAAAAATGCTGTTCTAATACATGACAAAGCACATTTCAAACCAAAATCAGTAAGGGAAGATAAAGGACACTGAAAATTAATAAATGGAACAATCTATCAAAAGATAATAATTGTAAAAACATATGCACTGAATGTTGGTGCTCTTAATTTAATTTTAAAATGCTAATGGGTGTGAAAGGTCATCCGGATTATGGCAAAAAAGCAGTGGGTTATCCCAATACTCCACTCTCACTTTTAAATAGCTCATGCAAATTGAAAATCAACAAGAATTTCCTGTAGTTTTTTTTTTTTCTAGGCCTAGGATCTTATGACAAATTTCTCCTCCCCATTAGCATGTCTATTAGATATTGTTATTAATCCAGTCTCATTTATTCAGTCATTTCTAAGAAACACTGTTTTACAACACACATCCTGATATTCTGGGTCTTAACAACCTTTCTGCCCTCCTCTTTTATGATGTTTCCTGAGCCACAGATTCAGAAACTGTGATGTCCATGTATCTGTTGGGGGCTGGGTTCCCTGGGAGCCATGGCAACCAGTGATTGCTGGGAAGAGAATTAGCCTATCCCACAGATGTAATCAAAAGATAAAGAGGCTATCAACTTGAGGGTGTAACCGGGAGGGACTGATAGGAGGGAAGGGAAGGTATAAATGTTGTAATTCTATTTCAATGAAAAAATATAAAAAGAAAGAAATAGTCCTTCAAAAAGAGAAATGAAATCAACAAAGAAACATCAAAATAAGCTAGACTATAGGACAAATGGAATAACTAAATCTATAGAATATTCTCTCCCTCGTACAGAAGACACATTCTTCACAGCATACTACAGAAACCTTTCCATAAAATACTCATTAGCATACAAAAATCTAATTATCCACTTGACTAATTTCATAATTTAATTTTCCTCAAAAATTTAATAATATTCAATTGTATAAACTTACCAAATTTCATTATCTATAAGTTGACAGACATCTAGACTATTTCCATTTTCTAGTTAGAACAGGTATAAGCCCAGATAAGTAGGTATTACTATCATAGAATACAGAGAATTTGGAGTCGATGTCCTAGAGTGCTATAGCAAGTTTATATGGTAAATCTATTTTTACCATTGAGGAATCTACATTTTGATTCCCATTGTGAATTCATCAGTTTACACTCTCAGCAGCAGAGAAAAGAATTATCTTTCTATCTACATCTCTCCCTATGGTTGTTTGAAAGAATATGCCCCCAAAAGGGAGTGGCACTATTAGGAGGTATGGACTTGTTGAAGTAGGCATGTCTTATTGGAGGAAGTGTGTTACATGGAGGTAGGCTTTGAGGTCTCATATATGTTCAAGATAATGCCCAGTGTTGTAGACCATTTTTTGTTGCCTGCAAGATGCAGGACTCTCAGCTACTTCTCCAGCACCATATGTGCCTGCATGCTGCCATGTCCCACCATGATAATAGACTGAACCTCTGAACTGTAAGCCAGCCACCCCAGTTAAATTAAATATTTCCTTTCTAAGAGTTGCTGTTGTCATAGTGTCTCTTCAAGGCAAGAAACCAAGAAACTAAGACACTGCCAGAACTTGTCTTTTTATTTTTTTTAAATCTTGGCCATTGTAACTGTAGTAAGATGACACTTCAAAGTAGTTTTAGTTGGCTCTACTATGACAGCTAGAGACATTGACATTAAAAAAAAAGTCTAAGTCATTTGTATTTTGTCTTTTGAGAACATTGTTTAGTTTTATATCCCATTAAAAATTGGTTGTCTTATTGACACCTTTATTTATTTATTTTTTGTTTTGTTTTTTGCAGATACTAACTTTTAGTTGCATAGCTGCAAAAGAGATTTTTCCCATACTGTAGGTTGTCTAGTCACTCTAGACATGATGGTTTCTTTTGCTATTCAGAAGCTTCATTGTCTCAGATTCAATTTGTAAATGCTTAGTCTTAATGGCTCAACTGCCAGGGTCCTGTTAACAATATCCTTTCCTGTAGTAATGAGCTGTATTTCCCACCTTCCTCTCCATCAGAGTCTGACTATCTTCTCTTACATACACTGAGGTCTTTGATGCAGTTGGAGTTGAGTTTTGTACAGGGCAAGAGATAAGGCTTTGCTTTCTTTCTTCTACAAGTTTTGTAGATGCAACTCAAACTGTTCCCCAAACTTGAAAGGAAGAGAATCCTGACAAACTCATTCTACAAAGCAAGACTCTCTCTGTATATCTATATATGGATAAATGGATATTCTGTTGTGAATTGTTTGGAAAATTAAATTACTAGAAACAACAAAATATCATAATTTACCAGAACATTTAGATTACAGTTAGGGCATTTCCAAGAAGACATTTCCTTTTTAAAAGGGAAAGAGTTTGCAAACAAGTATGTCAAACTCCAAAGAAGTAAATGTCTAGAGACAACAAAGACTCGGACAGAAATTAATGGCATTGAGAGAACTCTCTCTCTCTCTCTCTCTCTCTCTCTCTATATATATATATATATATATATATATATATATATATATATATTCAATATACATGTGTATACAGTGTGTGTAAGTGATCAAAGAAGTGATTCTTTGTAAAGATAAATAAGAATGAGAAACTCTAATGAAATGAACCAAAGAAGATAGAAATGAACCAAACTGATAAAATTAGAATTGAATAGATATGACCAAGGTACAATAGATTCATAAATCCAGAAGATCATCAAGAAGTACTTTGGAACTCATGTTCCAATAAGGTTGAATATCTAGAAAGAAATTTAAAAATTTCTTTGCAAATACAGTCTATAGAAATCCAAACACAAAGACATAAGCTGCTTAAATGAATGAGTAACCAAGAATGAGATTTTTATCAGCAATAAAATGTTTCCTGCAAAGAAAAGCCCAGGGCTGATTGGATAAATCCATAATATTAAGAAATTGCTAACAGTCATGCAACTCATACTGTTCTAAAAACTTGAAAGGAAAAGATTCTCAGTAAGCCCATTCTACAAAGCCAGAATTATCCTGAGAGCAAAACCAGAGAAAGTGCAAACAAAAAAGAAAATTGTTTAACTGTTTTCCTGATTAACATGATGTAAAACTTCTCAAAAAAATCCTTGCAAATTCTGTTCAGGAACACATTAAGAAGATCATGCACTATGCCAAGTTCATTTCACCCCAGGGATACAAGGATAGCTCAAAATATGCAAATCAATAATGTAATACAGAAATCAGACTCAAGGATATAAATCATGTGATCATCTCAAGATGCAGGAAAGGTTTCTTTCAGCATCATTTCATAATAAAAGGCTTAAGAAACTAGACAAAGAAGAAACTTTCATTAATACAATATATTGCTATATATTGCAAACCTATTTCTAACATTGTAGCAAATAGTTACAGACTGAAAGAATGTCATCTAAAATCAGGAAAAAGACAAGATCACAATCATGCCAGGCAGTGGCCATACAAGCCCTTAGTGACAACACTTGGGAAGCAGAGGCAGGCTGATCTCTGAATTCAAGGCCAGCCTTGTATAAAGTGGGAGCTCTAGGACAGGCAGGAATAATACACAGAGAAACTGTCTCAAAAAACAACAACAAAAAAGACAAAAGTATCTATTCTCCCTGATTTTATTCAAGGTAATGCCCAAAGCTTTAGAGCAGCAGTATAAGAGGAGAAGGAAAAGGGATACACACAGCAAAGGAAGAAGTGAGAAAATACTGCTTTTCAGGTGATGTGATCCTACCGTTAAAAGATCCTAATGAAGGCAGAGAAAACTCTTCAACTTGATAAGAACTTGCATTAATGTAGCAGGATAAAAACAATCAAGATACACAGATAAGAAGCTTTCTCATATACAAATAAAGAACTTGAAAAATATACAGGAAAAAAATATATTCACCATAGCTTTGAAAAAAAATTATCTAAGCGTAGTCCTAACGACAGATGTAAAAGATTGCTGCAATGGGGACTTCGAAATATTGAGGAAAGAATTCACATCACCAGAAGACTTGAGACAACTATTGCACTTAGGGTATGTTCACACAAAGGACTGTGGTTCAGCATACCACAGGCATATATGTTCACCTATTTATATTTATATAACTAAGAAATGAGTCAGCCCAGCTGTTCATCACTAGGTGAATGTATCAAGAAAATGTGTGTGTACACAATGTCATTATTTTTATCCATAAAGGGAAGTTAAATCATAATATTTTTTAGGAAAATGGATGTAAACTGAGATCATTATTTTAAGAGAAATAATCTTTATGTATAAAAAGAAATATTGAGCCGGGCGGTGGTGGCGCACGCTTTTAATCCCAGCACTCACAAGGCAGAGGCAGGCAGATCTCTGTGAGTTCGAGGCCAGCCTAGTCTCCAAAGCAAGTTCCAGGAAAGGCGCAAAGCTACACAGAGAAACCCTGTCTCGAAAAACCAAAAAAAAAAAAAAAAAAAAAAGAAATATTGAATGTTTTTTCTTATTTTTAGAACATATATATTTAATATATGTGCATATATAGAGATATTAAATATATATTAATATATATTAAATAAGTGTGTATATACATGAGAGTGAGGAAGAGAAGAAGAGATAGAGAGTGGGAGTGAGGTAGAGAGGGAGGAGATAGATAGATAGATAGATAGATAGATAGATAGATAGATAGATAGATGATAGATAGAGAGAGATTGATTTTAAAAAGGGGCCTGTGACTGTTCTTAAAATTAGATGGAACAGAGAAAAAAGAAGTTGTTGAATGCATGTGACATGAGAACAGAGGGATGCTATTTGAGAGGAAGGTGCCCAGCAAGGGGACCAATACAGGATGAGAGCTAGTTAGGACAAAATAATACTCATTCATGAAAATGCCATAATGAAGTCCAAATACTTTTTTTTATATGTTTAGTTTAAAATTGTAATGAAGAAAGGTAAAGTGTAAAAAAGTGTACATTATATTTCTAGAAAAAATATTTTCTTTTCCTTTGTAGTTGAAATAAAATGATACAAAATCTGACACAAGCCTTTCAAATATCTCGAAATTAATTTATATGGTCATGTTTTAAGGATTTGCATTCTATAGACTATCTGATAATTGCCCTTATTCCATTGAGATTGAGATTACTATAGAAATTTATTGCAGCTTTTCAAAGCCTACTGAATTCTCTCTATTACTGCCAAAAGAGCAGGTGCATTTCTAGTACTTGATGGATAACCACCCAGCTCTTCAAGGTGAATGAAGAAAATGTCAGAGTACCACTCCATTCTATCCACAACATTGAATGTCTTCTGGCTGCGGTGATCACACCTTCATCTGCCTGGCTTTGTCCTTTTCTTCTCTCCATTATTCCATTCTGGGCCCTGATAATAAAAACCTGACACAGATGCCACTTAACTGTATTGGGAGATAATTCTACAGAGTTTTAAGCCATTTTATCCCCCCTTTAGGGATGTGGCAAAGTAATTACATCTAGAAATCTATCAAGAGACACAGAAAGGAAGGTGATACACAAAAGTAAATCCTTGGGGCTGTAAATTAATTGTCATGTTTCTTTAAAGTCCTTTAAGGTTTGCTATTTGCTACAGTCCCTAACCCAATTTACAAGGCAACCCAAAGAGACCAAGACTCCTAATACCATTGATGCAGTGATTCATTCTTTTACTTTAGCAGGTCTGTGTGAATCTAGGCCTCCCATGGGCACTCATAAAGTAGACACACCTCCAAAGCTTTTTTGTAATGCCAATGGAGGGTTTGGGAACATCATCATTATCACCATCACCATCTTCTTCATTACCAAGGAAAACAACAAAGGAAGAAATTCTCATTTTTACGACTGACCCCATGATTGACTTTGCACACCATTCTCTCTACTTCTCTCATATAAATAATTGCATCTGTCTGCTCTGCATCCAGTTATACTTTGGTGTTTCTTCATAGTCCAGAACCAGTTAATCAGGCTCTCATTACCCACAATTTGAAGAAGAGAAAAGTAAGAATGATTTAAGTTGAGGGACTTATAATCACACCACAAATTAAAGAAATTGTTGAGATACTTTACCTTTCTGATTCTGAATCGCATTGCAATGAATAAATTTTCTGTGAAAGAAGAAAAGACAGGAAAGAGAATAGCTGACAAAAAAGAGCAATTGTATCCTTTTCTCAAAAACTTCTATGATTCACACATTGTTGTTTTCTAATCATATCAGCTTTTTTTTCTCTCCAAAGGATGAAAATTATCTCCAACATGTCACTTAAAAGAAAAACAGAAAAGCAATACATGCAAGGTCAGTGTTGAATGGAGTGGGAGAGGCGATTGGCTGTCAATATCTCAGTCCTTGCTATCTTATCATCCTTGGCTAAAGGCCTGGTTTTCCTGAGAGAACACAGAGCTAGTTATGGATTTAATGGTACAGGGAGACAAAGCCAAAGTGTTCTGTAGAAAGTGAGCAGAAAATATATTTCTCTTGAAGAACATGCCCTCTGGGCTAAACCAGTAGAAAGGCTAAGTTCTTACAAGCTCCTGAAAAGCTATTTGCCTTTGGAGTCCTAAGAGCCTGTTCAAGCCCCAAATGCACTCATTTCCACAGGTCCCCTGTTAGATGCTATCTCCCGGAAGGGTTCATGCTATTAAATCATTCTACTCTTGGCTCTTTATTCCCCATGTATGAATAAAAGCAGCAATGAAAACTCGAGGTTCTATCTATCAGTGTCTGAATCTTACAATAGCAAAAAGCAAAAAGAGGTACCAGGAACATTTCAAAGCCACTCTAGAAATGACATTCCTAAGGATACTAGGAGTAGATGGTGGGTATTAATTGTCTCTGGCATAAGAAATGGATGAGCAGCATGTTACTTCACCCAGATAACACGTGAAAAGACATGCTTTATTGTTCATGTTTCTAGTATCAGTTGGCTTTAGAGTCAAGTCAGTCAGCCTGGAATCCACAGAATCAAGGTTCTATATTAACTCATTGAATCATTGTATTTGGGAGAAAAAAAGAGCTTCTGGAGATCATATACTTGATCCAACTTGCATTTTCAGGTAATTAAATTCCTTGTTAATTTTACCATCACTCAACCAAAATTAACTGAAGACCTAGTTCACTGGAAACGTTATTTTAGATACATGATAGATGCATGAAGTGGATGAACTGGACACCATTGTGTTAGGTGCAAGAAGCCACTCAGAAAGAGAAATAGCTCATGCTTTCTCTCATATTAAGAATATATATTTATATACACATATGTGTGAGTGTGTGTGTGTGTGTGTGTGTGTGTGTGTGTGTGTGTAGAAAGATGATTATGTAGTATTGGAAGGATCCTAAAAGGAGGGAAAGGAAAACAAGAGACAAAATTGGTAAGCAAAAAGACAAATAGTCATCTGTCTGTCATATTCAGAACCTGTGTGTGTGTGTGTGTGTGTATGTGTGTGTGTGTGTGTGTGTGTGTGTTAAACATGAAATATATACAACTTCAATATAAGCAAAAATAATGAAAAGGAAGGGAGAAAAGGAGGATGATGGCAGCAAATAGGACCATAGTACAACGACATACATACATAAAAAAAATTAAAAAAGAAACTCCTTATTTTGTATGGAGATAAACACTTAATTGAAAAATATACAAAATTGATGGGTGGTTATTTTTGAAGAGGAAGAGTAATAGAGTGATAAAGGAAGGGAAACAAGAGGGTAGTGAGATTGAATGTGATGGAAGTACACTATATACATGTATGATAAAATACATTTTTGCATAATGATATATTAACAAATAATTAATGTCATGTGTAGAATAAGTGAAATGTGCAATTCACTACATTAAAATTTCAAAGCAAAGGAGAATGGAAGGGAACAGCATGTCTAACATGGAAAGAGGTCTTTCCAAACTTAAAATTCTGTATCCTTTTTTTCAGGGATCATAGAATCAGGTTGAGAAGTTTGTAGTCTCTTCCTATCTGCACATCCATTAACTCAGAATTCTTCAGTAACTGCTCTAGTGGTAGTCACCAACCTCTAGTTACACAATTCCAGAGTTGGAATTAAATGTCTAAGTAGACATTTGTACTTTCAAGGGGTGAAAAGAAGGTGATTATAAAGGTAGAAAAATGAGACTCCAGAATGGCTCTGCTCTGTGGGTGGCCACTAAGCTGCCCATGGCTTCAATCATTTGAACTGTATTTAGTCCTCATTGAGGTGGACTATGAATTTGAAGACAATATGAGAAGAAAAGAGGTTGCAAATATTCATTTTTATGATGATTACATGACAAAATCTTGACATATCCATTGAGCTAAATAAAATGTAATCAAAATTGAAAAAAATATCTAATAGAAAAAGCAGATAGAGAAGGCTTTTGGCATAAAGTTTTTATTTAGGAAATAGATGTGGGTGATGAGGAAAAGAAAATAACTGAAACTGAGTAATGGCATTGAAAATAGGTAATGCAGAAAAGCAGGGCAGGGCAAGAGGGAGAGGGTGACACTGGAGCGCGCGTTGGGCTCTATTTTTAACAAAGTGCTCAGCCAATCCTCATGGAATAATAAAACACAGTGAAAGAAAACGTTAGCAAAGGAGCTACAGAGACGGCCCAGTAGTTCAGCACCTTACCTTTTGCAGAGGACCCTCGTTGAGTCCCAGCACCCACGTGACAGCTCAGAATTACCTGTGACTCCAGTTCCAGGGGATCTGTCAACCTTTTCTTGCTACTTGGAAATGCTGCACTCACATAGCACACATAAATTGTGCAGCCGCACACACATACAAATAAATAAAATAAGAAAGATAAATAATGTGGGGATTTATCAAGGCAACTCCACATAGTTAAAAAGGAGGTTTATTTCAGGGTAACTTACAGCCAGTAAAGGAGTTGGTTACAGGATCCAGGAGAGGTAAGGTGCAGTCCAGCAGGGTTCGCTGGAGAACTCTGACTCAGTCTGTCTAGCAGCATCCAGGATCACCAGAAACCAAGAGACCCGGCACATCCGGACCTGGGGTCTTAATGGCTCCTGTCTCGGCCCACCCCAGGGGCCTGTCATAGGTAGGTGTAGCAGTTACCAGAAGCCTTACTAGGGGTAGTACTTCCAGATCAAAGCTGGAACAGCTACCCACTACAGATAAAGAAGCCTGAACTTTATGAGGGAGAGAGAAAGAGTGGAAGTACATGGGAAGAGTTGGAGGAAGGAAAGAGGGGGGATAATATAATTCTATTTTGATTTAAAAAATTAAAAGTACATATTTAAAAATATATTTAACATAAAAATAATACCCTAAATCAATGTTTTTTTTTTGTTTGTTTGTTTATTTGCTTGTTTGTATTTAAGAAGTGAGTGGTTAGCATATTGTTATGTAGGCCTGGAGAATTCCAGGCAGTGGAAAGACCCAAGGCAAGAACATGTTTGGCTTGCTCAAAGAACAAATTGGAGGCAAGTGTTGCAGAAGCTGAATGAATGAGATGAAAGAGCAAGAAGTCACAAAGAAGGAACCCTCTCTTCCATGTAGCTCAGATCATCAGGACTTTTAATCTCATGACATCGATCTTATCTTTTGTTCTGAATGAGGAATCACTGTGGTGTTCTGAGGAAAGTAATAACAAAACTCTGTACCTAGTTGCTGTGTGAACAGATCATAGGGCTCAAATTTAACAAATAAGGGAAGCATTCATAAACTCCATGAGAGAGACTGATTGGTGAGAGGCTGGGACACACAGTAACTTTGGATACATCTGAAGATACAGAGAACATATTCCCTAAATCTGATGTGGATTATGAATTAAAGATGGGAATTGAGATGATCCCTCTAAGTTGGGTATGGTGGCACATGCCTTTAATCCCAGCACTTGGGAAACAGAGGCAGGCAGATCTCTATACATTTGTGCCAACCCAGTCCACAGACAGTTCCAGGACAGCAAAGACTGCATTGCTATGACATTTGAGATGATGCCTTTGGTTTTATGTCTGTAGGGTTAATGTGGAGATGTTAACAATCAAGCTACAAGAAAAAAAAGCAATGTTGTAGTGAAGATTGACACTCAAATCTGAACTTGATCTTATATTAGACATATTCATGTAGATGTTTAGGTAGACAGATTTTTCCCCCCAATGGCATCTCATGAAGACTCATCAAGTAAAATATGTGAAAGAGACGCTGCTGTGGTTGTTGTGAGAAATACAGTAGATGCTTGTTCTTTCCCCAGCCACACTCCCTCCTCTTTTGGCTTTAGAGGTGTCTACCAACCATCCTGGATACCTCCAGAAGCGATCTGCAAAACCAACAATTTACTTTGTTACCTTCACTCAAATATCAAAACTTAGGTTTCCCATACTTACCCAGAGCAACCTGTTAACAATCATACATTCAGTTAGTGAGAGAATTTGGATATAAACTCCAGCCACTTGCTGTCTGCTACACAGTTCATTGTTCTTCCAATATTCATCAGCAGTTTCATGCTGTGTCTGGAGGACTTGCTTGTTTCCTAACTTGGGCTTTTATGGAACAGTAACACTTATAAGTTCAATAAGAGTATTGGTAAGTTGTATTTTGCTCAAGTAAGAAGTTTAAACAGAAACTCAACATAATAGAAACTAAAGCTGAAATATACAAAGAGAACAACTAAAGTTATAACTAATGACCATGGTCACCATCATTTCTTCTAAACCATGAAACACTATGAAATCAAAGAAAAAAAAATCTGACAGTGAAGACAAGTCCTTCAGAAAAAAGAATAATAGAAACTACTTGTCCTCATACTTACAAATAATTCTTATACTTCTATGCCCCTGGTTTCCTTTAACTTCCTGTAGTTCTGCAAGCTCATAAAAATTTCAGCATGGAAAGTTTTGCCTGGAGTTTTCAAAGACTGTTTTCTACTGAGGGCAGCTGGGAAAAATGACATGGTTGGGACATAGCTTTCTTTACTCATGTCTATTTTTACTGTCATCATACCAATCTACCTTTTTTTCCAGAATATTATGTTTATTACCACCTTCAAGAAAAAGCAACTGTTGGCAAGGAAGGTGGCTGCTGAGGACAGAGTGTTTGACCTGGAGGTGAGACTGGATGATGTCTTATCCCCCATGAACTGAAAAGAACTCATTAATATTCTTCTTACCCTGACACTAAAATTTCTCCCAATCTCTTATGCTCAGGAGTCATGACAAACTTTTATCATTCAACTCAATTTACTTGAGTTAAAAATATTAGACTGACATTATTTAATTATTTATTTGAGATGTAAATCAAACCTAGGGCTTCATACATCCTATATAGTAGCATCCTACCAATGAGCTACACCCTCAACTTTGGGTGCACTGAGTTGTCAGCCATTTGTTACATACCATGTAAGACAACAAGCCATCAGGGTTCATTGCTGCCTAGAAACTTACCTTCTATCACATTAAACCATGCAATACCATATGAACCATTTGAGGTCACAGGAAGAGAAGAGCACATCACATACTGGTATGAGAGAAAGGGGATCACATCAGAGAAGGTTTTGGAGAGGATGGTAGATTTGTACCAGAAATTGAGAGACAACATTTTAGACAGATACACCTCTGATGATAGAATGGTATCTGAGAAAAGGAGCCGAGAAAAGAAAAGGCATATGTGGGACCAAAAATGTTATGATTTGCTAGAGAGTGAGTAGAGAGGAGCCAGTCGACAGTGTGAAGGTGTTCCAGGAATGAAGAGAATTCTAGGTGTATCCTTTATACTTGCCAGTGACATTGATGCAACTAGGTTAATTTAGACAATATACTGTGGTGACAGGTGACATGTTGGTTTGGCGAGGATAGAATGACAATCAAAGCAGAGCTGGAATACTATTTAAAGGAATCTGGGGAAGGTGTGACATGGTTGTGAGCTAAGCAGTTTGGGTAGAAAGGAGGTAATGGATTCAGGTGTATGAGCTTACCAGCTTGAAGTTGCTGGGCAAGCTGACTAATACTGTCTCTCTGGGACAGCCTCCATTCATGTGAAAACAGCAGTTTCCATTTTCTAATAATAAAACACTCTAGGAAAATATGGGCAATCACCTTGAGGCTATATTCTAGAGTCACTGTGACAGGTAGTGAAAACTATGTGCAGCTAGCGTCTAAGTCAGACTCCAAAGACATTCTTAACAGCAGTAATAAAAACAAGATGGCCCTCTAGAAAGCCAGAAAGGTATTTGAACATGGGTTTTCACTAGTGCCACAAACTTTTCATCAGGCTTCCTGTTCTTGATTTTCAGGAAGCGTGGCCAAGAGGACTTGGCATTTCACCCTTGCGTTTACTGGCTGAAGTGGCATATTTGTTCAGCAATATTGACTTTTGTCTTGAACTGTTTTATCTTTGTCTTTCTTTGAACTATTGGATCTGGAAATTCGAGACAAGTAATCTAAAGTTAGATTTCTATCAATTTCTGCATTTCATCTTCACACATGTGGTGCTATGACTCTAATCTCCTAAGGCCAATGTCACATCAAGGCTGATTTCAGAGCAGTGTCCTGGCTTCAAAGTATATGCATTTTGCTCTACTATTCTGGTTTCTTGGTGATTCCATCCTTGAAACTCTAAGCACTATGATACCAATTCTTTTTAGTAGTTTAATTCCTGATATACTAATTTCATTTTTAATCTCTTCTTTCTTCACACCCCACCATTTCTTGCCAATTCTTTATTTTAAATTTTCTTGGAATGGTTTTTCTTTTTCTTTTTTTTTAATTAAGAAATATTTTTCTTTCTGAGTCTGGGTTACCTCACTCAGGATGATTTTTTCTAGATCCATCCATTTGCCTGCAAACCTCATAATGTCATTGTTTTTCTCTGCTGAGTAGTATTCCATTGTGTATATGTGCCACAATTTATTTATCCATTCTTCAGTTGAAGGGCATCTAGGTTGTTTCCAGGATTTGGCTATTACAAACAATGCTGATATGAACATAGCTGAGTAAGTGCTCTTGTGGTATGATTGAGCATTTCTTGTGTATATGCCCAAGAGTGGTATAGCTGGATCTTGGGGGAGATTGATTCCCAATTTTCTAAGAAAGCGCCATATTGATTTCCAAAGTGGTTGTATAAGCTTGCATTCCCACCAGCAGTGGAGGAGAGTTCCCCTAGTTCTACATCCTCTCCAGGATAAAGTGTCTTCAGTGTTTTTGATCTTAGCCATTCTGACAGGCGTAAGGCAGTATCTCAGAGTTGTTTTGATTTGCATTTCCCTGATGATTAAGGATGTTGAGCAATTCCTTAATATGGTATGTACTCACTCATAGGAGAATGCTAGATGTGGAACAAGGATGACTGGACTGCTACTCACATCACCAGTGAGGCTACCTGGAAAACAGGACCCCAAGAAAGACACGGAGAAATGGATGAGATCTACATGAACAGCCTGGTCATGAGTGGGAGCAATGAAGGGTGAGTGTCGAGGGAAAGAGAGCAGGAGATTTTAGCTGGATCAAGAAAAGAGAGGGAGAACAAGGAATAGGAGACCATGGTAAATGAAGACCACATGAGAAAAGGAAGAAACGAAGAGCTAAAGAGGCCCACAGAAATCCTCAAAGATACCCCCACAAATGACTGCTGGCAATGGTCGAGAGACAGCTGGGACTGACCTACTCTGGTGATGGGATGGCCAAACACCCTAATAGTTGTGCCAGAAACCCCATCCAAGGACTGAGGAATCTGGATGCAGACATCCATGGCTAGGCCCCCTGTGGAGAGCTGGGAGTCTAATTAGTGAGAAAGAGGAGGGTTTATATGAGTGAGAATTGTTGAAACCAAGGTTGGATAAAGCACAAGGACAAATAACCAAACGAATGGAAACACATGAACTATGAACCAAAGGCTTAGGGGCCCCAACTGGATCAGGCCCTCTGAATAGGTGAGACAGTTGATTGGCTTGATCTGTTTGGGAGGCATCTAGGCAGTGGTACCAGGTCCTGGGCTCATTGCGTGAGTTAGCTGTTTGAAACCTGGGACTTATGTAGGAACGCTTGGCTCAATCTGGGAGGAGGGGACTGGACCTGCCTGGACTGAGTCTATCAGGTCGATCCCAGTCCTCAGGGGAGACCTTGATCTGGAGGAGGTGAAAATGGAGGGTGGGCTGGGGGGAAGGGGAGGGGGCAGGAAGGGAGAGAACAAGCGAATCTGTGGCTATTATGTAGAACTGAATAGTATTGTAAAATAAAATAATAAAATAAAATAAAAAAAGAAATATTTTCAATTAATTTTACACACCAATCAAAGATCCTCCTCTTCCTTCCTCCCACCCCCAGCCCCTCCTCCCAACCTACCTCTCACTCCCCCCCAACAAGAATGCAAGGCCTCCCATGGGGAGGCATATCAAGTAGAAGCAAGTTCAAGTCCTTCCCCTGCCACATGGCTGCAGGGGGTGTCCCATCATAGATAGTGGGCTCCAAAAAGCCCCCTCATGCACCAGGGATGGATTCTGATTCTATTGCCAGCCCCCCTACCCCAAGCAGATCAAGCTACACAATTGTCTGGCCATGCAGAGGGCCTAGTCCAGTCCCATGCAGGCCCCACAGCCATTGATCCAACTTTTGTAAGTTCCCACTAGTTTGGTTTGGTCATCTCTGCAGGGTTCCCCATCCTGATATTGATGCACTTGCTCATAGAATCCCTCTTCTCTCTCTTTGACTGGACTCCTGGAGCTCTGCCTGGTGTTTAGCTATGGATCTCTGCATCTGTCTCCATCAGTCATTAGAGGAAAGCTCTGTGATGACATAATATTTACCGATTAGGGCAAGCCAGTTTAATTCAGATACCCTCTCCACTATTTCTAGTAGTCCAAGCTGGGGTCATCCTTGGGGATTCCTGGCAACTTCCCTAGCAACGAGTTTCTCTCTATCCCCAAAATATCTCTCTCCATCATGGTATCTCTCAAATTGCTTTCCCACTCCATCCCTCTTCCAGCTCAACCATCCCATTTCCTTATGATCTCATCCCCCATCCCCTACCCTCCATTGCCCATCCCAGTGGTTTTTGTACCTTTTAGTTTTTATTGTTTGGCTTATTTTATTTATATTATTATTACTATTATTATTGTGCATGTATGTGATGTGTGATGCATATGGGGTGGAAGTCAGATAGTACTTTTGTGGACTTGGTTCTCTCATTCTACCCTTAGAAGTATTCTGGGTT
The DNA here is from genome assembly GCF_004664715.2 of Peromyscus leucopus. NCBI lineage: Eukaryota > Metazoa > Chordata > Mammalia > Rodentia > Cricetidae > Peromyscus > Peromyscus leucopus. Next base: position 16,983,727 of record NC_051077.1, read on the forward strand.
TGAACTGAAGTTCTCAAGCTTGTGGGACAAGTGCTTTTACCTTCCAAGCTATCTTGTTGTCCTCTAGTTTTGAGATAAGGTATCCTGTTTTTTTTTCTTTTTCTCTAGCCCAAAAGTCATTTACTTACACAGTTATTGATCCTTTATTACAGCTCCTGTTGAGAGAAAGTCTTTCTGTATTCAGCCAATTTATTTAGTTGCCATATGGCATGTATGGTAGAGACCAGATTAAGAAAAAGGATTTCATGAGGAGGCTACATTTGAGCACAGACCAAAAGACGGGCCCAGGTGAGATAGCTGGAACTGGGATAAAGCACAGCAGACCAGGAGAATCGTTTGTGAGTTCTAATTAGGGCACAGTCTGATGGTGATTGAAAAACCTTTCAGAGTAGTGTGGCTAGAAACTGGTGAGGAAGAACATTGGAAAAGAAAAGAATATAGAAAAAAACAGGCCTTAGCTTGTCTACAGCTTTGAAGAGCAGAACATGATTACTTTGTTTGCTTTGGTGTTGAACATGGAAACTGGACCTTTATGCACGTATGTACCTGCTTTTCCACTGAGAGATATCCATGGCTGCTATGAGATCTCCAGGTTTTCATTTCATGACTAATTTAAAGACTGATAAGAGTTTGAAGCAGGAGAGATAAACCAGATATTCACTTTGTGCATTTGTATTCATATCTGTGGGTGGTTGCTGCGGATGATTGATTGATAAATAAAATGCTGATTGGCCAATAGCCAGGCAGGAAGTATAGGTGGGGCAAACAGAGAAGAGAATTCTGGGAAGTGGAAGGCTAGGCAGAGAGACGCCACCAGGACAAGTGAGATGTAAGGTACCAGTAAGCGACGAGCCACGTGGCAAAGTATAGACTAATAGAAATGGGTTAATTTAAGATAGAAGAACTAGATAACAAGAAGGCTGCCATGGCCATACAGTTTATAAGAAATATAAGCCTTTGTGTGTTTACTTGGTTGGGTCTGATCGGCTGTGGGACTGGCAGGTAAGAGACATTTGTCCTGACTGTGGGCCAGGCAAGAAAACTCTAGCTACAGGTGGTAGTGTGTATTTGAGTGCAGATGCATAAATGCACACATGTATGTATGTATAAAGGCCAGAGGTCAATATTCCATGTCTTGCTCAACAACTTCTCTTAGTTCATGGCACAGGGTCTATCATAAAACCTGAAATTCACCAGTGAGACTGACTGACTAGGCATCATACCCTAGGAATCCTTCTGTCTCAAGCTCACCGATGCTGGAATTATAAACAAAACCCACCACACTTGGCTTTTTTTATGCAAGAGATCAAACTTATGTCTTCATGTTTGCCCTGAGCAAGTAGTCTGCTGACTGAGCCATCTGCCTAGCCTCATCAACTATTTATTTTGAGAAATTCATTTATAAGTTCTTAGTGCAGAATGAATGGAGAAATGAGAATTAGGTGAAATTGTAGGGAGACCGACCACACTAGCCTGGAGTTCTTTTAAGAGCTAATAGAGTAGCTGATGGGGGAGACCGAGTTCTAGAACCTCCACAATGTAGAATGCCAAGGACACAGGTCATGCTTTTGTTTTTATAAATGATGCTTGCTGGAGATGTTCTAATAATACATTCTTCTTCTTCTTCTTCTTCTTCTTCTTCTTCTTCTTCTTCTTCTTCTTCTTCTTCTTCTTCTTTTCTCCTTCTTCTTCTCTTTTTCTATATATTTCCTTTTCTATATTTTATTCCCTCCTGCCTTGCTCCTCCTTTCTTCTGTTTCTTCTAATATCTTATAGATTCATTTTGCACATAGAGTCTACTCATTATATATATAAAACTTGAAGGAGCTCATGGTATGTAGATAATGCTTAAACAATCTTTTGAAGACACCAGTAGAATTTGGTGTGTTTATTTAATGTTTTGTATTATTTTAAATCTCTTTACTGTATCCACAATTAGAATTTACATTTCTAACTTGTAATTTTAATTGCCTTTAGAGATGCATGCATTTCTGAATACACCAAACAACAAGAACAAACCAGAAGAAAATTCATAGGAAAAAAATACCATTGCAAATTCATAAAATAGTTTTCTGGACCAAAATTGAATTGTTATATATAAAAAACATATCAGAACTATTTTTAAGGACACAAAAAGTATGAATAAGAAATTTTAACAATCATATCCTTCCATGCTTTGAATGTGAGGAAATTGGAATTCAGGGACAAAGGCATTACTGTGGAATTAAGTTAGTCAAACAGAAATGGGAAAACTATGGCAAATATGTGTTCTGATTGCTGTTTATAACTTTAGTCCAATCACTTTTTCTCTGATTACTTCCGTCTTTGTTTTCTTTGAAATCTTTATGCCTGACAAATGGCTACTAGCTTCCTCCTGTTATGATTCCTACTGCAACAAACAATATAAGCAACACAGTGCCCCAGGAGCTGGCTAATGTTCCAGACTCACAGTTAACTTGATATTCTTTATCTTGAAACAAGTATTCCCACCCTAATCTCAAAGTTGTGTTTGTTCAGCCATAATTGACAATACAGAAGCCCATGAGGTGTTGCTTATCAAGTCTGGTCTTATCTACTATTAAATAATAGTATTCATTAGTATTAGTATTATTTAAAGGAAAAATACCCACAGTTGCTTGTTATTCCTCATATTTCATGAGCTCACGGGAATACCATTTTTACAGCCAGTGAAGATTCAATCACACCAACTTAAATGCTTTTATTGTTTAGTGGATGGATTTTTTTTCTCTTACTCAGGAAGTCCTGCCTACTTGTTACAGGATAATTTAATGTCCTTTGCTTATATTTGACACAAGGAAACTTGTTCTAACCTTCAAACTTGACCTTTTTACCATGCACTCCCAATTATAATCCAGAATCATAGAAATGTGCAAGGCAAATATTCCTTTTACTTTAGCATATCTCAGAAGTTTTCTTTATGAGAAGTATGCCAATAATACAAACATGAAGATTCACATTTTGTTGACTTGGCATCTTTATTATTTAGACACAGAAGCAGGAATTGCTATGGCCATCAGTTATGATGGATGCATATTGCTGTAGGTAGTATATGTCAACCAAAAGCTACAGGTGGAAGTTACAGTGTTCCTATATTTTAACTGAATCTAAGCTGGAAAGAGGAAGCGAAAAACCCTTGCAGCTACTTGGTTTTGCTAGAATCATGAGTCTTTTGGTAGCTGTAGAAAAGAAAGAAACCATTTTTGTTATTCCAGGTGAGTTAGTCTGTAACCAAGCAGTTGTACTATAATATTTTTATGCAAAACATTTTTAGCAAGTACTCAATCTAAGTGTGACTCAGATTTTGATGAAAAGACATTCAATACATTCCTTCTGAGTTCTTTTCCTAAGATAGCACATCACATGCAATTTCTTTGTATCCAAAAAATTTACCAAAAATGTGTAGTTTGCCTGTGACATGGGATTTGTCATCTTATATGAGAACAGTGGAGTTGTTGATAGCAAATCACCTTCCTGGTATGGCAGCCAGTTTGTGTCTGCTGCCATTCTAAGAGGGGTTTCAAACAGGAGTTCTACATTCCTGTATAGGCATTATCCTGCCTGACATGCACCAGTGCCAATCATTAAGTAACCAGAGGGAAAAAGGTAGACTTTTCTTATAATAAAAATTAATCTAGACTTGTATGTGGGCCTCCACATGGAATGCTTTTGAACTGAAAGAGAATACTTGCTTTTTACTTTCTATAGATACAGCTATTGACTGTGGCCATTTAAAAATATGTCTAGCAGAAGACATGTTCCTTGATGCTTCTTACTCCAGAGCTTTTAAACTCATATAATATCTAAATGCCCACTCTTCCAGAATTATCACAAGTGAGACTGAATCACATCCTGGTGATATCTACTCAACTGACTCAAGTTCTTTCTTCTCTGTATTCTCCAATTTCACATTTTCTCAACTCCACAATGTGTACATAAGATATTGTACCACATTAAAAAGAGATACTGAATATTAACATGATGCTCTTTGATCTGTTTTTTTTTTTTTTTTTTTTTTTAGATTTTCTCTGTTAGCTTTGCTTTCTGGAGTCATTGGTAGCCAGCTGGCTCGAACTCACAGAATCATTGGTCTGCTCCGATGCTGACTAAAGCATGCGCACCAACGGTTTTTTTTTTTTTTTTAATTTAAAATAGTTTTATTATAGTGATAGGGAGATAGATAGTAATTTGCTTTCTACACATTTATGGGATCATGAACTGGAATTCACAGTACCCACACATCTATAACATTCTGATACATTGAAAGTGAAGAGATAAGAAGATCTCATGGGCTTTGATGAGGCCAGCTTAGATTAACTGGTGTGTTTTAGGTCAGTGAAACATTATCTCATAAAAAAAAAAGTGGAAAGCAATAAAGGAAGACATCTTATATTAACTCTGCCTTTCTGGATGTGCTTGTACATATGTGTACACCTGCATACACATATGAACACACACATCTATATATACAAATCTCTACAAACACACTACATGACAAAAAATAAATTCTTTAATTAGAACATGAAGTATTAAAACCAAAAGGAGCTGAGTATACATAGGACATTAAAACAGCCAGCTCCATCCTTCCATGCCTGTGTTTCAGGAACATGTTGGAGTCAAACTCTTAAACTGAGAACTATTTTTTGGAATCAAATATATCCTTTTTATTTAAACAAGTATGGGGTGATACCTGCCAGGAAACCATGTAGGCTGCCCTTAGACCTCCTCCTACCCCTCCTCTCTCTCCCTCTCTTTCTCCCCCCTCTCTCTCTCTTCCCTCAGACCCAGTCTCCCAGTCTAGTCCCTAGCACTACAATAGAACACCAGGTGCAGCCTTCCCTTACCTTTTCTACATCTCCTGTAGATCCCACAAACCATCCTCTTCTAACCTCACTTTCTCAACTCTTTACTTTGTCATAGATCCTAATTCTACCCAGCACCCTCTGATAACCCAAGGGCAGCTCCTCCCAGGGAAATAAGTAGGCTGAAGGCAGACCAACCCCTCTCATACTGCTCCTGAGATCCAGTCCTCCCAGTTTGATCCCCAGCTTTGTATCTAGAAACCTGATGTGGTCTCCCTTCTTCTCTGGCCCCATCCCCCAATAGACCACAAAGACCTTTTCTTCCAATATCCTTCCCCAAACTCATCCCTGTTACCCTTCTCCAATACCAGCAGGCATTTCCTGTAAACACACCAGATTAACAGATCAGAAAACAAGCAACACAGCCATCACATGCTTTGAAATATCAGAGAGGAAACAAAAACCAAGGAACAAAACACCCAACCAACGAAGATGCATCCACAAAGCAGCACCTTGACCTTTAGTCATTTCAAACCCAGATGCTTAGACACCAGTGTCAAAACACAATCAACAGCAGCCAGAGTAAAATGTCTCCACCAGAGGCCAACTGCCATGCCACAGAAGGTCATGAATATTTTAACATAGCCAAAACACCAGAAAAAGATCTTAAACCTTTTTTATGAAAATGGTAGAGGTCCTTAAAGAGGAAATGAATAAATCCCTTAAAGAAATCCAGGAATACTGAGTGGTGGTGCCTGGCACATGCCTTTAATCCCAGTGTTCAGGAGGCAGAGCCAGGCAGATCTCTGAATTTGAGGTCAGCTTGGTCTACAGAGTGAGATCCAGGATAGGCACCAAAACTTACACAGAGAAACCTTGTCTCAAAAAACAAGCAACCCCCCCCCCAGCAAAAACAACAAAAGAAATCCAGGAAAATATAAACAGTGTAAGGAAATAAACAAAACTGATCATGACCTGAAAAGGGAATAGAATCAATAAAGAAAATTCACACTGAGGGAATTCTGGAAATTAAAAATTTAGGAATCCAAACAGAAACTACAAAGGCAAGCTTCACTAAAAGAATAAAGGACATGGAAGAGAGAAGCTCAGGCTTTGAAGATGCAATAGAAAAAATAGATACATCAGTCAGAGAACATGTTAAGTCTAAAAAATTCCTGACACAAAATGTCCTGGAAATCTGGGACACTGCGAAAATACCAAAAATAAGAATAGGCTCAAGGAAGCAGAAGATATTCGGCCAGCTATCCAAAGATAAATGTAGACTCCACTGCAGCTACAAAACTTTTGTCCTACAATCTCTGCTGCCTGCATATTGTTCTAGGGCAATAGTGGCACAGAACTCATGGGAGTAGAAAATCAATGTCTGATTTGACATGAGGCCCACTCTAAAACACACAACTCACACTCGATATTGTTGGGTAACCAAGAACCAGAGACTAGATAGCCCAGAGACCTAGGGTCAACTCAAATAATACTGGTCTAAACACATCAGTAAAATTATTCCTAATGATATTCTGCTATACTCATAGACCAGTACCTTATCCAGTCATCATCAGAGAGACTTCCTCAGTCAACAGATGGGAACAGATACAGAGAGCCACAGCGAGACATTAGTGCAGAGAGAGAGTCTAAATTGGAGGTCTGCAAAAATTCCTCCGCTCAGAGCTCAGGGAATCCTATGGAAGTGGAGGTAGAAAGATTGTCAAAGTCAGAAGGGATGGAGGGCACAAGGAGAACAAGGCCCTCTGAATCACCTAAGCAAGACACACATGTGCTCACAGAGACTGAAGCAGCAAGTACAGGACATACATGGGTCTGCACCAGGTCCTCTGTGTAAACATTACAGCTATTAGCTTAGTGTTTTATAGGAACCTTGACTGTGAGAACAAGTGGGTCTCTGACTTTTGTGTCTGCTCTTGGGACTCTTTTCCTCCTGTTGAGTTGTCATGGCCAACTTCTATATGATAGTTTTCCTTCATTCTATTATATTTTATTTTGCTCTGTTTTCTTGTTATCTCTTAGAAGACTGTTCTTTTCTGATGAAAGGCAGAAGGACATAACAGGAATGAATACAAAGGGGAGTGGAGGCAGGGAAGAACTGGGAGGAGTAGAGAGAGGGGAAACTATAATCATGACATATTATATGAGAAAAGAATCTATTTTCAATAAATGAAAAAAATAAAAAATAAATAAGGAAGGGTTATTTGTAATTTGTTCAAGTCTTAAAAGGTTCTTAATATTTTTAGAAATTAGTGAGACTTCTTCCCTAATAAGATGAATGTGTACCTAATATTTTCTTAATATGCACCTCACATTCCAACTGCAATTGAGTTTAGTATTTCTGAGATGGATGTCTGACTGGAATACCTATAAACCAAGAGCAGAGTGTAATTTCAGCCTTGTCTTATCATGAAAGACCACACATTGAATGGAAAAATAGATGAGCCAAATTTGGGAATCACAGGGTTGAATGAGCAGTAGGATTTTGTCAACTTCTTATCTCTTTCTGCTTCCTTCCTTCCTTGTGAGAAATCTATTCACTGCTGCTAATTCTGCAAGTAGCTTTCACCAAGGTCTAAGAGTTTGGAAAAGCATCACCTTAAAGTTCTCATCTATAAATGCTCTCAACATTCTCTGATTAGTGAATTCCTGGGACCAATTGTATTTAGAATCTTAGTAATGCTATAAAAGGTCAAAAGAATAGAAGAGAAGAACATAGAGCTGTCCTTGACGCTCATGTTTAATCTCAATCTGTTTGTCCCCAGGCCCTAGGCTTTCCTATCAAGCACTCAGTTCTAGTGGGTTTTTGTTGTGTTTTGTTTGTTTGGTTGTTTTTAACCTGTGTAATTCCTGAAGATATAAAGCAACATTACAATTCCTTGTCAATCATTAGATCTCACCTCAGTCATGCTCTTGAAACGTTTAGAATAATACATTCGAAGAGTCCTATCTAGGCTGTCAACTAACAGTAATAAAAAGATCATTTAATTCCTATCTAAACTATAACATACACTAAGTGAAAAGCCAAACTGTTTGCTTAAGAAAACCAGTCCCTCTTTATTCCTTTTCTCCAGTGTGGTGATTCAAGAGATTAGTGACCCATTATCTTCAAGTGTGCTATGATGAAGCCAGGAGTATACATACAGCCTTAAATGAATTAGTATGCCCAACTATGATGAGAGAAGCTCTTTTCTCTTTCCCTTTCCTTCCATTACTCTTTGTGTACCCCCACTGTCTTTCCTTCCTTCTTCCACCTTCTTCTTCCTTCCTTTTTGAGTAACATCACTTACTGCCACGAATCAAGCTCTGATTTGGACTGGGTGTCTCCAGTATGGGAACAACAGAGGGCAAGGTCTGTCCTATTTAATGCAATATTTCAAAGAGGCTCTCAATTCAGAATATCACCGCAATAAAGTATGCAGATGAGAAGACCAACATGCCAACAGCCTGCATGGATACACATGCAGTCTGAGAGTGGAAATGCAATATTGTTTGTCACACAGCTTTACGGAAATGAATGCTTGATTACTGATAGGTTGGGATTAGAGAAATATTATTAAAATAAACTATTTGGTGTCAGTGTTTAAATTTTTCATTAACTGTTTAATAGAGTTTAGAAAGGAAGAATAGATAATTTGCTGTATAATTACCAAATAACACTGCAGATTAAACATAATGAAACACTTTGGAATCTCTCAAGGGGCTTACACTTGTGTGGGGAAAATGACTTTATTATCTATGCTATGATTCCTTTCTTTCAAAAATTAGAGTGATTTCCTATAATTTTTAAATCAATGTATATTATCTTAAAATATGCAAATGAATAGCTTAATCTAATCTGACTCCCTAGAGCTCACTTGTTTTATAATATATTATAAATATATAAATTTATTTACAATTATTAGTCTATTCAATATCTACAATAATTACATAATGTAAAAGTAAGAATGATTATATTGAATGTGGCTGTTCATCAAGTTTTTATTAGCTCCTTTTTCCAACTATAAGAATGTGTTCTTTCAGAGTCACTGGGAAAATTTCACCCAAATTATAGTTTACAATGTAACACATAGTATTAACATAGTTAGCAACAACCAACCTGTGCCTACCTAAAAAGAAATGTCTTGTGAGGGCAAGAGCTACAGCGTGGAAGGATGATCTTCATTCACTTCTTTTGTACATGTTGAACGGACCCCAAATTTGGAAAGTATCACCATTAGTAACCAGGTGCAATCTTCATATGGGATCCTAAGTTTCAGGGGACAGTTTGATCATTGGTGGCAGACACTTCCATCTCTTACCTAAAACTATTGATCTTTATAAAACAAACATTTGTCCTAGACATGGATCTGTTTTTCTATAAGAATTTCTCATGTAGATTGTTGTATTAGACTGAGTCTTAACCCAGCAAGTTTGTTTACAGTGAAAGAAGCTAAACAATGAATATTATTATTATTATTATTATTATTATTGAATAATGAATAATTCACAGATCTTACCTATCTGCAAGCCAGAAACAGCTGGTCTTGTAGTTTTGTAGAATTGCTTATTAAACACACCGCTATGGCATCAGCTGCAAGACAATATGCCTATGCATATGGTACAATAGCTAAATATGCCACCAACATGCTTTGTTATTTTTCCTACAGTTTGTATATATTTTCAGGAGCAATGGCACAGAATGGGGTAGAATCTTCCATGAATACACTTCTAATACTGACTTTGTGTTGTTGATGAGAATTTGGAACCCAGTAGGGATCATCAGTGAACAAAGTCAGGATTCTAATGAAATCAGAGGCTGAATTTTAAGCCTTCTGACACAGCAGGGTGAAAGGGAGAGTACCAATGTGGGTTATATACACTCAAGTTTGCTACCCAGAGTAAGTAGTTTTGCTGTCACTGAGAGAATTGACAATATGTGGAGGCGAGAAACAATATGAATTAAACACAGATAATCACCTAAAACAGTTTTTACTATTACAGGCAGGCACAAACTGCCTAGAATCATGTCACCTCAAATAGCCATGAGACTCTTGATCTGATGTTCCCAGGAATAAAATCTCAGGCTGCTTTTATTTAGAAATGAGCCAGGTTATCTTATATACCAGCTGAAGACTGTCAACAGGCAAGTAATAAAGATGGTATCACCAGCTGCTTTGGATTTTGTTACTAAACTGAGCATGTAACTGAGTTCAGGAGATGCTTCAAACCAACATGGGGGTCAGCATCATGTAGTAGTATGGGGAGCTCTAGAGGATGGCTGCCTAGCTCACTAACACTTCATCTGGCTTCTCTGTGCATCAGATTTGCTAAAACCCCTTAAAACAGGGGTAGAGAAGGCTCGGACCAAGAAAACTTGCTATTCATATCCCATGAGACATTGTAGAAAGGGCATCGACTTAAGTCATCATTAATAATAGCTAACACAATTTTTATTGTTATGATTCCTCTTCCTTGTATTTTCATATGTTGATGTAGATCAATAAGCTGACTTTTTTCTTCCATTTAACCAAGACAGGACCTGGTGGTGTTATGTAACTTAGGCAATATTACTGACCATAGTTTGTTGTGAGCAAAGTTATCCAAATATTCTGGGTTTGAAATCACACTTAATCAAAGGTGATAAATTGGGTTAGATCACCTCACTGTAGGGAGCGGGGATAAGCAGAAATGCATTCATGGCCAAACTTTAGAACTATTTATTTTATGTAATGAAACAATTTTGGAATTACAATTTTAAATCAAGTGTGCCTATTGATTTCCAGTGATCAAATATTGTATGCTTGTGGACAATTCCCCTTTGGTTTTAACCATATTGTTTCATTCTAGTTCTGTTTTGGTGAGCAGAATAGATTTTTTTTTATTTCTGATATCTTCATGGAGCATGGAAACTTATGTAGCCTGAGAGTCTCTTACTTCATCATAGAAAGGATAGCATCCTGACCTAGCTTTGGGTTGGCTATTCTGACCCAGAATATTAACTCATTGATATTACCAAATCATTTATAAGATCACACTCAGAGCAGCTAGCTTTTCCTCGGTACTTTCCCCCCTCAATACCACCGGTTGACAGGCAAGAATAAATTCATCAGACTCTCATGACTAAGCATTATATTCCAAATTCTATGAGTCAGAGGGTGAGTTAAAGTAGTGACTTGCGGAATGAGTAACTGATAAGAGAGGAATAAAAGGGTTTAGAGGAACAGAAGAGAGAGCTGCATTATCTCTCACTAAAGGCAATAAAACAAATAAACCTGCAGTACATGGTGGCACATTCCCTTAATCTCTTTAACTCTAGCACTCAGGAGGCAGAGGCAGGCCAATCTTTGTGAGTTCAAGGCAAGCTTACCTCTAAACCAAGTTCTTGGCCAGTCAGCCAGGACTATGCAGTGAACTCTTGTCTCAAAAGAACAACAAATCCTGTTGTTTCTTCATAAGAGGTAGCAAATAGCTGACATCTAAGGAAGTAAGAAATAAAAAGATAGAGTTTTGAAAGAACATTTAAAAGATTGCAAGGAACAGAGGAAGTTGACTTTAAGAACATGCCAGGGTAACAGATGAGCATTTCAAGCTCAAAATAACTATACCTACATGAGAAGATGTAAGAAATGGGTCCATAGGGGACTTGGGGGTGGGTAGAAAACCCCTCTTCCATAGAGATTTGCTCTCTGTGTGTGTACTTCCTGGGTAAGAGGACATCAGAGGAATAAGTACAAGAAGAGATCAAGCAGATTTTGCTGAATCTTATGCAACATGTGAACACTTCTTGTTTAATGGCTTATCAGAGGTTAGCTTCTGACAAGGAGCATGTCTGATCTACAGAGCAGCAGCTTAGTTGCTAGGAGTGTGAGCATTGAGGCTGGCTCATGGGCATTTGTCTTAAGTTTTCTATTCCCCCCCAAAAATACTAAGGGAACAGAAAACCAGTCTACTGTCAACACCACAGGGGTGAATCTCCTAGTAAGTGAAATAATAACAGTGAAGGAGATGTTGTATATAGCAAAACAGTAATTCTGTTTATTGAGATGAACCATAGAGTTTCACAAATCATAATTAAGCAAAATGTTTGATGACGCCTGCAATGATTCTACAGCCTGAATGACACATGTTTCAAAGAGCCACTGAAATAATGTACTCAGAATGAAAGGGATGGGAGTATTCTAGTGTAGCTAACAGCTTCCCTCATTTGTGTGAGCTTTGAGGAAACTCCCTAAGCCTAGCATTTGTGGACAGTCTCTTGCCCAATTTCTTCATAGTCTGTCAGTGGTATAAAGAAAGGCAATGAATGCCATGCCAGACATTACCAAACTAGATAAGAGTTCCAAATGCCATCACTGTTTCTTTACCCCACAGAACACTCTGAGTGTCTTATTTACTTTTCTATTGCTGTGAAACTCCACAACAACCAAGGCAGCTTGTAAAAGAAAGCATTTAATGTAGTTTCAGAGGATCAGAGTCAATGATGGTCGAGTAACAAAAAAGCTGAGAGCTCACATCTTGATCCACATCCACAAAGCAGAGATAGGCACACATGAGTCTTGTGAAACCTCAAAGCCCACCCCTCAGTCCCACACCTACTCCAACAAACCCACACCTCTTAATTCTTCCAAAGGAGTTCTACAACGGGGCTTCAAATATTCAAGCATATGAACCTATAGGGGCATTCTCGTTCAAAATACTGCAACATGTGTTACCAGGGATATCATCTGCAGTATAAGAGAACAGTAAACTGTTAAAATGCTTCAAAACTTTCTGTTTTCTTCCTAAGTTTCCCTAGTTCAGCTACCAGTCCTTAGGGGTGCTACTAATAATTCTCTCTCTCTCTCTCTCTCTCTCTCTCTCTCTCTCTCTCTCTCTCTCTCTCTCTCTCTCTGATGATTCTGATAGTTTGAGCTTGTTATAAGACAGAGGCTCGTCTTTTCTGATTGACAATACCCTCCAAGTCACTCTATAACACTTCTCTATTGTCTTTAGCTGATCTGAATGAGGTGGTAATTTTCTTTCAAACTCTGACCTTTGGAAAATAGGCTTTACTTTTCTCAAGAAAATGTATTTATATGCATAATACAGTATATAAACCTTACATTTTAGTTTCTTACATTTTAATCTGAAAGAAAATTCTTGCTTTTTAAGTTCTTTTCTGTTGTGATAAAATAATACAATTTTGATGAATGATGTATTTTTCCTAAATTGACTTTCATAAAACTATTTTATTGATATTTATATTGTTTCATTCTTCAGGTGTACACAGTATTAGTTTGAGTTTAGGTTTTAGTAGAAGATGGGTCAAATCTCTGGGCAATAAATGATATTCAAATGCATTTGAGCAACTTTACTGTCTCTGGACATTTATGTTCCTGTGAGGTGGGCAAATTCTCTAACATCTCTCAAGGATATTGTGAGTATTTATTCGTTAATCTGTTTTAGGTCCTACTTACAGTTCTTTATCCAAATGGTAAACGCTAAATAAATACTAGTTACTATTAGTATTTATCAGTCCAATAGAGAATTTGAAATGTGTGGATAGTCAAATAAATACTTAAGGTCATCAAAGAAACATCTAAGAAAATATATATGTGTGTATATATATATATATATGTATGTATATATATATATATAATTAATCAAATAAATATTAGTTACTATTATTATCTACAGTCCACTAGAGACCTTGAAATGTGTTTATAGTCAAATAAATACTTAAGGAAGAAAATATATGTATCTGGGAAAAGTGTGTGTGACACACAGACACAGACACAGACACACACACACATATTGTGACATAATGTATGTTGCTTAAGTTATATGTAAACGTGTATTGTTTTTATAAATATGTAAAACACACACTTTATATATACATATATATGTTCACATGTTCACATACTTGTTCAAGTTATGTGTTTTTATAAATATAATATATATGACATAATACACTATATATACACACACATACACATGTTCACATATCACTTGGACAAGCAACATTCATTTTACCAAAGTACTCTAAATAATGATGGTTTTATGGTTCACACTTTTCACATTCTTAATGTTTGTGTGAAAAAAAAAGAAACAAATACCCCACTACAGCCATACCATTCCTTGCTGAAAGAGTGGTGTTGCAATTCTTATATAAACAGGAAACTGTATGGGATTTAACTAATTTTCCATGACTTGAGGAAAGATTCCATTTGCATGTTAAAGATAGTTTTAATGTTTGGGGAGTAGGTATACTTTCTTTGCTGCAGAAAGGTAGTTTGAGAGTCTTTGGCCAATCTTTTTCTAAATAACACTTACCATAGCTTTCATATTTCCCCCCACTTCCTTTTCTTTGTCTCCCATGAGCTCTAAATCATATCAAGATAACTGAATAAAATGATGAGACAACAGAGAGATTTTTTTTAAAAAAAATCTATTGAAAAGAAATATGTCTCAATTGAACAGGGGATTTTCAATTTGTTAATTAATTTCTATTTTTTTCCAAAGATAGGATTTCTCTATGTAGTTTTGGTGCCTGTCCTGGATTGCACTCTGTAGATGAGGCTGGTCTCAGACTCACAGAAAACAGCCTGACTCTGCCTCCTTAGTGCTGGGATTAAAGGTATGCACCACCACCACCTGGCCTCTGTTAACTAATTTCTATTTATGACTATTTCCTGAAATAGGTGCAATCTTTGTTTTATATCACAAAGAAAGGAATGAGTGGACATCCTAAATCCATTATGAGTTTGTGTTTTCATGGGAACTTAGGCATTATGCCTGAATTTTCCACAAGTATTTCTTAGCATAAGCATATGCTTATCTCAAGCCTTATAGTGACCTAGAAGATAATAACATTGCCTAGCATTTATTGAGCATTCTCTCTCACACAAAACACTATACTTAGAATTTAAAGTGCATTTCTATTTTTGCAATCCAAATACCCCTGAAAGAAGAGAAATTAATGTTTAGAGATTAATGTATGATTTATTATGTATTAATGTATGAGACCCACCTCAACTAGTACCACTCATTGGTCATTCTCTAGAATTGCTGGTGAAGGATGTGGGGCAGAACTGGAGGACTCTTGCCTCTTCTGCCTCCATTCCCTTGAAGTGTAAACTCTAAAACACAGTTCTATTTTAATAAAGCACACACACACACACACACACACACACACACACACACACACACACACACAGTAGGCTTTAGCTGATCATTGTGTCATGACTCAACGACCTGTTACTAAGTTCCATAGAATAGATGAATCCTTCTATGGCTGTTATATAAAATGGGATATTCTTGAAACCCATATTTAAATGAAATATTGCTAATAGTATGCAATGGTTTACTAATTGAAAGTCTGTCTGTAGATCACTTGCTGTGTGCTTTTCTGATGTAGATTCATCTTGCTACAAAATTCACAGATAATTTCAAAGGGCTTGTCTCTAGTTCTCCAAAGCTAAAAAAAATCTTGGTTTCTTTAAAAAAAAATCTTATCTGACACAAAATTAATTATGAAAACTGTATGTTGATTTCAATATTGTTTCACTCAAAGTCAATTGCTTTTATTGCCATTGAATCACAAAGGTTTATGTTATGGAAAAACTTCAGTACAATTCAGGAAATTCAAGATGATAAATTTAGGTGTAGATATAAATTGAATGATTTTGTCTTTTAATCATGTCACCAGGCGTCGGTTCAGGGGTGTAATCTGCTTAACCTGGGTGAGTCCTTTCCTGCCGTGGAACAAAACCAAAGCAGGGCTTATGACCTTTGTTTGCTGTTTCACCACCAATTTTCTTTGATAGATGCTTACAGCTCACAGGGATGGGGAAGGGCTGCCTGCCAGACAGACCTAGAATGTTTCAGCGAAATTTCAATATTGTCCTTTTCCTTCATGACTACATGACAGCAAGTACAGGGATTTGCTGTGAATTCATCATATTCTTGCAGAAATAGGACATATATAATAAAATACAATCCAATGTACAATGTTGGCTGGCTGATTTAATAGTCAGGAATAGATTCTCATGTATAGGGCTTGCCAGCAAAGCATGAATGTGTGGCAGTAGCTGCCTCTTCTGGAGCCAACCAATCATAGCAGAAGGAATGAGTTCTTGGTGGATAGTACTTCTGGAAGAGCAGCCATGGAGTTACAGAGTCTGCCCCACCCCACTGTGTAGAATCATTTCTTGATTTCTCCACTGTTTCTCACAGTCCAGTCTAAATAAGCTGATAATGGGTCACACACACTTAATGAGAGTGTTGTCTCAGAATCAGTCAAGTGAAGCTTAGACAGAAAAATGTGGGTTGGGACTTCAGGGCAGACCTTAAGTGAGCTTGGAAAATATGCCTAAATCAGTGGCCAGAACAGGTGGAGTGTCTGTGGGTCATAAAACAAAACAAACAAACAAACATAAAAAAAAAACAGGCATTACTCTTACCATTTTTTTTGTCTACAACATCCACCTCCTTTTCACTCCCTGAAGTTATTTTTATCATTTCAATTGTCTAATATCCAGCTTAGTTTTCCTTTTATTTCCATTTTTGTGTCTTTTTAACTGCCACCAGGGAGTATTAAAAGCTTTTGAATATTGCTATGCTGATGACATATTTTTGTTTCATTTGCTGATGGCAAAGAACAGATAGCCCCAAGATCCTCTGTCTCATTGAACGTTGCCTGATCAGAAATGAAAAGTGTGTTGTTGTTGTTTTATTCAATAAACACATTTGAGAACTTCTGCTTTGGTCTTCCTACTTCAAATCACCATGTTACATGTGCTACTGAAAGCTTAAGGCTTTGAAAACTAGACAAATCATCCCAGTGTCTAAACTGTGAATATGCCATGTTGAATAATGTGAGTCAAAATGAATGCATAGATGACAGCATGTAAACATAGTATTGTCTGCAGAGATGCTCTGTCCACTTGTTGAGCATCCTGAGAAAGCCTGAGGCTAAGTATTTTTTATGCACCAGTGCTTCACACATTTCCCTACTGACAACATGCCTGATTCCACCCGTTTCAATTTATTCTGGAGAAACTCTTGTTTGTGGGCTATGCTTTGAAAAGAAAGAAGGTATGCTCTGGGAATAGACATTTCAATATTCTAAGCAAAGAGTAATGGGCAGAAGTATTCTCCTAATAAGCCAGACAGTACCTCCAACTGGCACTTTTACAACCATTTTGTTGGTCTAAGTGACAGATTTGCCATTAACTAGTTTGGGAAAAGACAATTCATCATTCTGAGGGCTCAGTTCTCTCATCTGTGAAAGACAGTGATCAGACTAAGTCATCATTTGTACTCCTCCTGGCTCCAACATTCTGACTCTGAGGGTGAACTGGTATACATGTCAAAGACACAGACTCTCCTGCCCTCTCCCTGGCCCCAGGTAGTAGGTACCCTAGGAGTGACTAGTCAACCCCTGGCTGTAAATACTGTTAGAATTATCTCAACAGTACTGTTGTCATGATTGCTTATTTTTAATTTTTAATATATTAATTTTAATTTTTATTAAAATACATAATATTATGGTTCATTATGACATTTCAATCAAATTTGCCAGCTCTCCTCTCACTCCCTCCTTCTTCTCTTGTGCCCCTTTTTTTGGGTAGGAATTTCCTTCTAGATTAGAACCTTATGTCCAGAGAAGCTCATTCAGATGCAGAATGTACCAGGGAGGTGAAGCAACAGGCTGTTCTCAGGTGAGGTGAAACACTCCATTCTGTGGGAAAACTCCTTCAGCTCAGGAAATAAATACTATGAAGGCTCCAGGGAACTTTGAAACTAACTAAACACACTAGGCTCAGTCCTTCCCACGCATACATAAGCAGGGAGTACCTTTGACAGAGACTCTCAGGCAAGTTGGGAGTTTTGAAACTGACAGACATCAGATGAGCTGCCTAGTAGAGGCTTAGACCAGCTGAGATGACAGGAAACAATAAAAACAGTCTAGGAAGAGCTGACTACACAGGCTGCCCGGAAAAGGCTTAAGTCAAATGAGCTAACCTGGAAAGGACATCCTCCAAAGTTCCCAAAAGAGAAGTAATTGTTCTTCTCTGTGTGAAAGGAAATTTCCAGGAAACAAAACAAAACAAAACAAGCCTCACCTTGGTTTAAGATTGTACAAGGTTCATTGTCTGATTATCTAACCTCTGTTATTGTAGAGTTGTATTATTGCAAGTCCAAAATCTAGTTATAATTAGTCTTGGGCTATCTTTATTACCCATAATAATATCTTTCCTTCCCTGTCTCTGTATCTAACCAGTATCCTTTTGAAAAATTTTGGGTTGTATGAGCTTAACAAAATAGTAGATTTTACTAACTGAAAAGATAAAAAGAGTACCCCCACGTAGCGTCAGAGGCAGAGATTTCTCTGATTTGTTCTCATCTATGTACTTAATATTTGTAAAGTGTTTTAATTCATGACATTCTTTGTTCTATTACTATAAAAACTTCATCCAAGTGCTTCCAGATCAGTACATGGAATCTGGGGTAGCCTAAATTCATTTCTAGGCCCCACATTGGGCACTAAAATGTAGTTGTTACACTCTTTAGGTGGCTCTGCTACCCAGCTCCCAAATAAATCACACACAGAGGCTTATTATTACTTATAAATGCCTGGCCTTAGCTTGGCTTGTTTCTTGCCAGCTTTTCTTCACTTAAATTATCCCATCTATCTTTTGCCTCTGGCTTTTTATCTTTCTCTATTTCTGTATACCTTACTTTCACTCTTACTCCATGGCTGGTTATGTGGCTGTGTGGCTGGCCCCTGATGTCCTCCTGTCCTTGTTCTTACTCCTTCTTCTTCCTTCTCACAGATTTCTCCTTCTATCTATCCTCTCTGCCTGCCAGCCCTATCTATTTCTCTCTCCTGCCTCACTATTGGCTATTCAGCTTTTTATTAGACCATCAGGTATTCTAGACAGACAAAGTATCACAGCTTCACTTATGTTACTTTTGCAACATAAACAAAAGTAACATACCTTAAAATAATATTCTACAACAATAAACTATCTATTTTTCCCTTAAAGAAGGAGTTGTGTTTTGAGGTCAACAATACTAACAGATTGCTAGCATCTACTCAAAGGCTAATGATGCTGCTCAGCATCATCTAAGGCTGGGACTTTGCTGAGACTACCTACCTGGTGCTTCTATCCATGCATTTCAAAGGTGCTTTGATTTATGGTTTTCTTTCATCCTGTTGCTATAAAAACTTTGTGACACTTTTTCCACATTGAAACCTTATATTTTCAGCAGCCCATTTCTGTGTTTTTAAGACATGGTGACTTATATTTGCCTCTAGAAGAACCTCTCTCTTGCATTTTTTTTTTTTTTTTTTTTGGTTTTTCAAGACAGGGTTTCTCTGTGTAGCTTTGCACCTTTCCTGGAACTCACTTGGTAGCCCAGGCTGGCCTTGAACTCACAGAGATCCGCCTGGCTCTGCCTCCCGAGTGCTGGAATTAAAGGCATGCGCCACCACCGCCCGGCTTCTCTCTTGCATTCTTTGACGTGAGAGCAGTGATTTTTTTATGTCAACAGAGAAAAATATATTGGATTTCCATGGCTAGGCTAAATGTCCCAATACAACATTAATTTAAATGTTTTAAAATACTTAAAAGCATTCACTGAAATTAACAAAATAGATGGGCCAATTAAAATCATTTCAATTAATTTTTCAAACTAGTTTTCTTTGAGATTTCATTAAGATATAATCCATGTGGATATTCTAATTTTTGGGTATTGTAAGCAATTCATTTATATTTAGCATTCATTTGCTTAAATATTCATTAGGGATAGCTTTGTATGTAAAATAGGACAAAGGATTATCTTTCTTACTACCAAAAACCTGGAAAAAAACAAAAATGCAGTCACATTTTATTATCACTTTGATTATGTACTTCATAAAGAAAATGTCTACCTAGAGTCACTTTTGTGGCAGAAGAAGTTTTGAATCATAGTGGAAGGCCACAAAGCTGTAGCAGCAACCAATAATTATATAACATTTTAATTCTGAAGTTATTGGGCAATTGGTAGACTCGCACCCTCACTATTGAAACACAGCAAGAGAAAACAGTATTATGAGCTATCATTTATCAAACATTGGCCTTAATTTTTGGGTGAATTGAGTCCTATTCAGAAAGGCCATTCCTACAACTGTTTTCTTGCAGGGTCCTGATTATATTTTCTTTTAGCAGTTTTATTGCTTTAGGTTTCACATTGCGATCATTGATAAACTTGGAGTTGACTTTTATGTGGAGTCAAAGATATTGGCTTAAATGTTGGAAAGGATGTGGAGCAAAGGAAACACTCCTCCACTGTTGGTGGGAATGTAAACTTGTACAACCACTGTGGAAATCAGTATGGCGGTTTCTCAGAAAATTAGGAATCGAACTACCTCAAGACCCAGCCATCCCACTCTTGGGCATATACCCAAGGAATGCTGATTCATACCATAAAGATACATGCTCAGCTATGTTCATAGCAGCACTATTTGTAATAGCCAGAACCTGGAAACAACCTAGATGCCCATCAACGGAAGAATGGATGAAAAAAATGTGGTACATATACACAATGGAGTACTACTCAGCAGAGAAAATCAATGAAAGCATGAAATTTGCAGGCAAATGGATGGAACTAGAAAAAATCATCCTGAGTGAGATAACCCAAACCCAGAAAGACAGTCATGGTATGTACTCACTCATAAGTGGATTCTAGATATAAAATAAAGAACAATCAGACCACAACCCATAGAACCATAGAGGCTATATATATATAGCATGGAGGTCCCTAGGACGACTGTGGCTTATAATAAATTTCAGTTTTCACTCAATTATTGAAAAAAATAGCCAAATGAATGGAAACACATGAACTATGAACCAAAGGCTGAGGGGCCCCCAGCTGGATCAGGCCCTCTGAATAGGTGAGACAGTTGATTGGCTTGATCAGTTTGGGAGGCAACTAGGCAGTGGGACCAAGTCCTGTCCTCATTGCATGAGTTGGCTGTTTGAAACTTGGAGCTTATGCAGGGACACTTGTCTCAATCTGGGAGGAAGGGACTGGACCTGCCTGGACTGAGTCTACCAGGTTGATTGCAGTCCTCGGGGAGGATTTGCCCTGGAGGAGGTGGGAATGGGGTGTAGGCTGGGGGTAAGGGAGGGGGTGAGGGGGGAGAATAGGGGAACCCGTGGCTGATATGTAGAACTGAATGGCATTGTAAAATAAAAAAAAAAGATATTGGCTTAATTTCACTCTTGTATGTGGATATCTATTTAACTACCTGTCAAAGATGCCTTCTTACCCTCAGTTTGAATATTTAGTGTCTTTGTCAAAAAAGCAGATGGCTGTAGTTTCATATACTTTTGTTTGGGTCTTCCATTTTGTTCCATTGATCTAAATGTCTTTTTTGGTGCCAGTACCATGAAGTTTTTATTGCTATAGCTTAGTCATACAGCTTGAAATCTTTAATGGTAATCCTTCTAGCATTATGCATTTTGCTCAAGATTGCATTGGCTATCCAGAGTCTGTTTTCCACTTCATATGGATTTTAGGAGGGTTTTTATGTTTGTTTGTTTGTTTTCTATTTCTGTGAAAAATGTCAGTGTACTTTCACTGGGATTGCACTGAATTGGAAATGATTTCTGCTTGAGTGATTATCTTTACAGTAATGAATCTACTAATCCAAGAGCATGGAGGTCTTTCACCTTTTAGTGTCTCCCATGATCTTTTTTCCTTAAAAAAAAATAAGCTTTTCATTGTAGGGTCTTTCATTCCCTTTGCTAGGTTTATTCCTTAAATATTTTATTTATTTACTTTTTGACTACTATACATACCACATTACCATGATCATTTTCTCAATGTGTTTGAAAGTGGTATAGAGAAAGGCCAGTGATTTTGTTAATTGATTTTCAAATCTTGACACATTGCTGAAAGTGGTGATCATTTCTAAAAGTTTCTGTACTAATTTTGAGATCTCACAGATATAATACTATATCCTATGCAGATAGGGTTAATTTGACTTCTTTTTCCTCTTTGTATCACTTTAATTTCCTCATCTTGCCTTAAGTACTATAGCTCAGCCTTCAAGCCCTATACTGAGAATGAGGCTAATGGACAGCCATATCTTATTCCTGACTTCAGCAGAGGTCTTTAGGTTTTGTCATAATGTTGGCTGTGGGTTTGTCACATATAAACTTTATTAGGTTGAGCTGTATTCCTTCCAGTCTTATTCTTTAGGACTCTATTCATGAAGACATGTTGGATTTTGTCAAACGTTTCTTCTGCATCCATCCATTTAGATGATGCATATGACCTTTGAATTTAAGTCCATTTATATGGTTTATTGTATTTATTAACATATGTGTAGTGACCCATGCCTGTACCTCTGCAATAAAGTCAACTTAACTGTGGTGGATTTTTTTTTTCATATATGCCTAAGTTTGGTTTGCAAGTATTTTATCGAGAATTTTTACATCTATGTTTATGAGGCATATTGGCCTATAGCTTTTGTTTTTGTTGGATCATTACAGCAATACTAGCTTTGTAGAAGAAGTTTGGAAGTGTTCTTTCTGTTTCTAATTTAAAAAATACTTTTAAAATGCAGAAATTTTTTGAAAGTCTGGTAAAATTCTTCCATGAATCCACTTATGCCCGGTCTTTATTCAGTTGGAATACCTTTTATTAGTGCTTTCTTCTCCTCATTTGTTGTGGGTCTGTTTGTTGTTGATCTCACCTTGGTTTAACATTGTCAGTTTGTATGAATTTGGAAACTCATCCAATTCTTCTAGAATAGTATATATGTCCTCACAAAATTAATAACTGTTTGTACAGCTCAAAAAAAAAAAAAAACCGAGTGCAGAAAAATTCTATAGAATGGAAAGAATATTTGCCAACTATATATACATATACCTCATAGAGGGTTAATATTCAAATTACATAAAGAATTACAAAAAACAGCCAGGCGGTGGTGGCTCACAACTTTAATCCCAGCACTTGGGAGGCAGAGGCAGGCAGATCTTTGTGAGTTCGAGGTCAGCCTGGACTACAGAGTGAGATCCAGAAGAGGCACAAAGCTACACAGAGAAACCCTGTCTCAAAAAAACAAACAAAAAAAGATTATAAAAAACAAAGACTCAAGAAAATAAATGAATCATTTTCAAAAAAATGGGCTACAAACCTGAACACAGTATTCTCAGAAGAAAAAACAAAAATGGCTAAGAAATATTTTTAAATGTGTTTAATGTCATTATCAAGGAAGGAATAAGGAATTAAAACTACATTAAAATTCCATCTTACATGAGTCAGAATGACCGGGATGGAGAAAACAACCGAGAACAAATGTCAGAGAGCATGTGGGTGGTACTGAACATTGGTGCAGACACTGTGGAACTCAGTTTTGGGAATTCACAAACAGATAAAATTAGATGGACCATGTGATTCAGCTATGGAATGCCTTAGTCCATGTCCAATGGACCTAACATCCTACACCATAGATACTTGTTCATGCATGCTCATTGCCATTTTATTCACAATAGTTAGAAATTAGAAACAACACAATGTCTTTGAACTAATAAATGGATGTCATGAATATGGTATGTATACACACTGGACTTCTATTCAACTGTAAGGAAAAAAGAAATGATAAAAGTTGTAGGTAAATGGATGGAAATAAATAAATTTTACTAAGTGAGAAAACCCAGAGTCAGAACAAAAAACACTGCAAATTGTTTCTTACTTTTGGATGCTATTTCTGAATCTTTAAATGAGTATATAACCTGGAGTGATCACAGAAAATGGAAACTAAAAAGAGGTTCCATGGGGAGAATACTAGAGAAGAATTGAATAGGACATAGGAAATATGAAGGGAGATATTGGGAAAATGGTACTCTAACTAGGGAGGGAGAAGAGAGGATAATAAAACTGCAGGGGAAGGAGGAGATATAATTAACACAATGAATGCTTTAAAAGGTTATGGAAAATCATATATGTAAATATATGATGCTGCATAAATTGAGGTAACAATGCTGACAGAAAGCCATAGACTATTGAACAAAATCCTCAGTGGCAGCAGGCTTAGAAACCTCTCTTGGAGTTGTTGGTCAAGGGAGTTCAATAGACCCCCAAAACAATGTAGATGATTGCCAAAATCAATGAATTTTCTACCAGAACTCAAAAATAAGATCCTGTTGAAAATATCACACAGTTTGGAAATAGGGCTTGGAGGAATAATTGTAACTAACATAGAACCCTGCTCTCTGAGAGTTACCTCAGGTGCTGTGTAAATTGCCTAAGGCAAGGAGAAAGCAATCAATAGTCAACCCAATTGTAAAGACCCTAGACTACAACACTGAAAAGTCTGAGAGTATATCCTCAATGGTATATTAGTAGTACTAGCACATTGGGTATGGTCATCAACACTAGCTGTCTAATTAGACATAAGTACTACTCCATAGGAGGCAATTCCTGTCTGTTACTATAATCATAGCCAACTACCCATGGAGGTGAGTTTATGGTTCCTAAAGAAACGTATATTATTGCTACTTTTCCTAAACCAGTACAATTACATGCTAAATACTCACTCTAATATCCAGAGATAAATGTAGCTCTCACCATCATCACAATGATTCTTTCAGAAGCAGCTGGAGACCATTGCAGAAATCTATTACTGGACATAATGAGGAGAAAAAGAGATTATGGAGTTAGTTGCTTAACCCCAAACTGGTGCACCTACAATACAACCCCTACAAGCAATGCCCATTGAATATCACAGAAAAAGGGTATAAGAGCTAAAATACCAGGGTGTCTGCTTCAAGATGTCTTCCATATTTGACAGTGAAGCTGTACTAATGAAATCTCAAGAACATAGCCATCTAAACAAGACCATATAATGACAACACTAATTGACATGCAGAAATAGTGGGGAAAATCTCAGTAGGCCTCATCCCTAAATTAAGAATTACAGGCTATTAATGGTTACTGAGAAGGTCATATCAGTTTACACCAGGGATGAGTGCCCTGGTAGGTATCCAGATCCAAGTTAAACACACATATACTCATGTGCAATCAAATGAACTTTTCTCAGTTAAAGAATAAGTAATGAATTTGAAAGAGAGAAGACAGAGGAAGTTGGATGGTGTAGAGAGAGTGGTATAAATGATACAAATACTGTATGGAAGAAGAAATTTTAAAGAAAATTTAAATTAAAGAAGCAAAACCAACAAAAATACAAAATTCCAAGTTAAAATACGGTGCATGTACACAATGCTTAGTAGTCAAATCATGACACTTCATCTTTCTAACCCCTTAAATCTTTTACAGAGTTTAGTTAACAGACAATGCTTTAGAGGTAAAAAAGTTGTACACATTGACAGATATGTACATGAAAAAAGTGAAGTGAAGGAATAAATGAAAGCTTTCTAAGAGATAAAGAACCTGAGAGATATTATACAATAGACTCCTATCCTGAAAAGACTAGGTCTGAAATGAAGTTACTGCATTAGAGATCTCTTCAGGAAAGCAACAGTAAAGCTGAGAAGCATAGCTCAGCTCAGATGGAATCCCTGTTTACACCACCAACTTAAAAATAACCCTCTCCGGAGAGAACTGTGGAAAGTGCAAATCCTCACATCCACCTGACAGCAGGAACGAAAAAGGCCATAGTAGAGGGCAGCCGTATGAGGGAACTAAAAGGGAAGGACAGCATCATCTTCTCCTCCTCACCACAGCCCCAAGAACATTGAAGCTGCAGAGACCGAAGGTTCCCAGTTGTCCCCCCCACCACGCACACACATGCAAAAGCATGTGGATCCTACCAGAGAAGCGAGAAAGATCTGAGAACTTCACCTTTCAACTCAGCTCAGCTTTGCAAGAAACATACTCAAATCTACCATATCCCAGTCCCATGTAACACTACAACTACTTCAGCTGAAAGAATGTTAGCAGATTAAAAAAATGCAGTGAGTGAAAAATAATACCGGATGCTTAAACCCAATGTAATAACATATGTGTTGGTAATCTAATTGTACTGAAATATTATTTTGATTGTATGTAATAAATAAAGTTGTTGGGTCAGAGCTATTAGACATAGCAAGAGTGGCGGTGGCACACGCTTTAATCCATAGATATCTGTGTTCAGGTCAGAGCTATAAGCCATAGCAAGAGTGGCGGTGGTGGCACACGCCTTAATCCATAAATCTCTGTTTCAGGATACAGTCAGCATGGAGACAATGCTTTAAGACTTAGGGCTGTACATCAGACAGTGACGAGCAGTCATGTGTTGGTTACAACAATGAGAAGCAGAACGACATACTATAAAAAAACGAACGACAGAATAGTCTCTTTCGCGAAGCTGGACAGCAGAAGAAGGTGAGATTTACTCTAGTTCTACCTCTTGTTTCTCTTTTACATTTTTTGTTTCTTATTTAATAAGACGTTGTTACATCTACATCTGGCGCCCACGTGACAAGAATCCATTAAAACTGCTTGCTTGCGCAGGTCCGCTTTCCGCAGGGGCAGCGGCCCGGCGGCGGGTGGCACGCAGCGGCGGCGATCGCTTCTAGTCGAGCAGGCTTGTTCTGCTTGACCTCAGCTGACTATCGTAGCTGCTTGCTAATCCTGCTAAGCGGCTACAAACAATCAGATCAAAACAGTATAAACCACAAAATTTAAGCTACAGTAATGACTCTATTGAGATAGTTCATACTTCCACTGCACACCAGAAGCCTTCGGTTCATTGCCTGTTCAGCTGCTTCAAAGAAAGGACACTGTACCTTTCAGAGGGCAAGGCCACTTGTGCAATGGTGCTGTATTGTCCTGGCCTCAGAGGACACCTGTTGCCAAAGCTGCAACCACACAGGATCAGTAGTCCTTTGTTTTGTGTCCTGTTTGTCCATTTTGGATAGCATACTGTCAGCAGTCAATGTGAGGGCACTTTCTTGTCTGGTGACCAATTTTTGCCACAATGAAAGTTAACTCCTTATGCACTTCCTTCAATGCCCATATCTTCTCTGAAGTAGATTTGTGAGACATATAGACATGTCTCATATTCATAAAAAAAGAAAAAACATCTATGTTATTAAAACATTTTAAATGCCATATTCTGTAGATCTCTGAAGGGTTTGAAGATGACATGTCTATCCAAAATATATCTCTGCTTCACTTTGAAAACACATCTAGTACGATTACAAGTTCATTGTAATGTCTAGCAACTAACTTTCATTTCTTTATATCCTAATAGTTGGTAATAATAACATTCAAGTATTAGCAGTTTCCATTATGTTGTTAAATGAACTGTATAGGTACAATATCCTGAATAAAGTTAGAAATATACATACAGTATTTTTAACCATATCAATCTCAAATTTGTATCAATATACATAATTTATATACAATATACAAAAATCCAAGGCAATGTAAAATACTTAAAACTAGCTGTTGCTTTTAAAAACTAGATTCAATAATCTACCTTTTCATCTATATCCTATCTATATCCTCTTTTTTCTTTTCAGAGTAGATTCAATAATCTACCTCTTATCTGTATCCTCTTTTTTTCTCAAGAACCTTAAATCTAATCTCCTTTGTTTAGCCTCTTTCCTGACCACTAACAATAACAACTTGTAACCAACCATCCTAAACAATGACAATTATCACAAACACAAAACCCACTGAAAGACCAAAAACCACTCGCCCCTCCTCTTGGGAATGTGGACATTATGTTCTTAAAATTGCTTCCTGCTGTTGGTGGGAGAAGTCATCTTTAGGGGATCCTGAAAAGAGAAATTTTGGGTTAATTGTCAGGTCCTGAGAGAGGTAGCTGTGCTTCACACAACAGGTGAAGGTAGCTCTTATGTGCAGACACCCAAGAGTCTAGGATGCTGCTGTCAGTCCAACAGTGCCACTGTCCTGACCAGGCAGCCACTTTTGTCGCCTCTGCTGCTGCCGCCTCCCCTCAGCCCAGCCCCATTGACCTCGGCCAGCACCAGCAGCTGCGGGTCGCTTGGGAAGCCACTTTTTTAAAACAGGGCTTCTCTGTGTAGTGTTGGTGCCTGTCCTGGATCTCGCTCTGTAGACCAGGCTGGCCTTGAACTCACAGAGATCCACCTGCCTCTGCCTCCTGGGTACTGGGAATTAAAGGTGTGTGCCACCACGGCCCGGCCTAGAAGCCATTTTTCTAAGAACTGTTGTCTCTCATTCCCTCCTTCTCTTGGCCCTAGAGGGGGCTCAATCATGGGCCCCTAGCTTGTTCTAGTTCATGAGATTCCGTGTCCTCATTTCAGGGTCTGCATATGACTTGTACTCAATAGTCCTGACTTGAGTATAACCCCGTTGCACCATGAGTTGTATGGTGCCTAGTAGTAGCTTGTTTATGACATAAGGTCCAAACGTGATGGCCACCAAGAAAAGTATTAAGGGCCCTATGAGGGATGAGACCAGAGTAGTAAGCTGGGGGGACTGGGAGTACCAGCTCTCGAACCAACTTTGGGTAGCTTCATGTTCTCTCTCTCTCTCTCTCTCTCTCTCTCTCTCTCTCTCTCTCTCTCTCTCTCTCTCTCTCTCTCTCTTTTTTTAACTAAACCTTCCCTGACTTTTGCCATGGAATCTTTAACTATTCCTGAATGATCTGCATAAAAACAACACTCTTCCCCCAGGGCTGCACATAGCCCTTTTTCCTTCAAGGATAACAGGTCTAGTCCCCTCCTGTTTTGTAGCACTAGTTCAGCGAGTGAGGACAGAGAGTCCTGTATGGTGGATGATGAAGGTTTCTATTCTTTGAATATCTTCATCTATTGATATGCGGAGGTCTGCATAATAGCATTGCTGGGTGACAAGGGAAGCTGCCCCTGTCCCCAATCCTGCTATGCTAGTGCCCATTAAAATAGCAAGGGTAAAGGCTGTGACTGGCTCTCTTTTTTTGTCTGAGGGCATACTGAGTGGCTTCACTGAGGCTAGACACCTCCTCTTCGGCATGAAAAACCACTCAGGGGACTAGGTGTATGAGGACACAGAACCCTCCAATTTGGTTCAGCACAGTAACACGGGAGCAGGGTGTTAGACCAGAGGAGCATGCCCACCAAGTGTCTTCTGCTGGGACCAGATACCCGGCTTGGCTGGCAATAGTCTTGGTGTAATTGCAAAGAGGCAGGAAGTAGTGGAGCACCATTCCTATACATAGTCCCTGACCGGAGACTTGTTCAAGTGTCAGGGAAATATCTGAATGCCATCGGCAAGACCCTAATAGCCTTCTCTTTGTTCCTGCCACCCAGGGCTGTCATTGGGGGGCAACACAGCCACTCCCTCGTAATAGGGTGGCTTTGCACTATAACATAGCCAACAGGAGGTGGTCAACTCCAGTCTGGAGCTATTCAAGAGTAAGAATGACTGTTGCAAAATTGTAAACAGGGGGTCTGGGGCCCCCAAGGGTCTTAGTGGTCAATTTGAAAGTTCGTCCAGTCTCAGGATTGGTCAGGGTCCAGGTCAGGCTCAAGGGATCAATAAGATGTTTGGACACTCCCCAGGTTTCAACCAGATGTTCCTCAGCTGCAGACACCACGGGTCGGGTGTGGGTGTGGTGGATCCAAGTGGAGATGCCGTCCACATTGAGAGCCATTGGGGTGGTCAAGATGACGAGGTAGGGTCCTTTCCACCATGGCTCCAGGGACTTTCGTTGATGCCTCCAGATCAAAGACCCAGTCTCCAGGCTTGAAACTGTGAGGCTCAGAGGGAGAGGAGGATGAGTACAGGACCCGCAGTTGAGGACAAATGTCTTTCTGCACTTGGATCAGAGTTTTTAGGCTCTCAAGAAGGTCTACCTCTTCTGGTGGCAGAATTAACTCAGTCTGGAGGCTAGGCACAAAGGGTGGAGGTAGATCATACATTATTTTAAAGGGTATTATCCCCAGCTGATAAGGGGAGTTCCTTACACGGAACAAGGCAAAGGGGAGGAGAGTCACCCAGGAACCGCCAGTCTCTAGGGATAATTTGGCTAGGGTCTCTGTTAGGGTCTGATTTATTATTTTTTCCTCTTTTAGCACATACCCTAGGTAAGCTATCTGTTTTTTGCAGACCTGGGCCTTTTTAGCTGAGTCCCGATAGCCCAATGTCCCCAGTGTCCTTAGAAGATCTTCGGTTCCACTAAGGCACTCCTCTTCTGACCTAATGGCTATTAGTATATCATCTACATATTGTAGAAGAGAGACATGGGGGTGCTGGGAGTGGTACCCACCCAGATCCTCATGGAGAGCCTCATCAAATATGATAGGCGAATTCTTGAATCCTTGTGGCAGTCTCATCCAAGTCAGTTGCCTGCTTATTCCAATGTCTGGGTCATGCCACTCAAAGGCGAAATAACCTTGGCTGCTCAGTGCAAGTGGGAGACTAAAGAAAGCATCTTTTAAATCTAGGGCAGTATACCATTCTTTATCTTGAGGGAGCATACTTAGTAAAGTATAGGGATTGGGCACAGTGGGGTGAATGTCCATTACCCCTTTGTTGAGTTCTCGAAGGTCTTGGACAGGGCGGTAGTCATTCGTCTGCGGCTTTTTAACCAGTAGGAGGGGTGTGTTCCATGTAGACTGAATAGGTCATAGGACTCCCTCTTGCAGGAACCATTTCACATGGGGGGTGATTCCCTTTTTGGCTTCCATGGTCATGGGATACTGGCGGACCTTCACTGGGTCCACATTGGTCTTAAGTTCCACATAAACTGGAGGCCTGTGTTTGGCCAACCCCATTTTCCCTGTCTCGGCCCATGCAGTGGGGAACTGTTGAAGCCAGATCTGCATGCTGCACATTTGATGGAGGGCCACTCTTGTTCACGGAGGTGGTATTCTTCTCCAAAGGCATTGTCAAAAACACTCCAATAGCCCTCCCATCAGGGTGTTTGGCTTGAGTACTCTTATCAGTGAAATGATCCGTGCCTTCATTTTAGCAAGCAGATCTCGCCCCAACAGGGGGTATGGGCACTCAGGAATGACTAGGAATGAGTGGGTTACCCGTCCCACTCCCAAGTCCACTGTTCTTCAGGTAGTCCATTGGTAAGGTTTAGTGCCCATTGCTCCCTGTACCCAGGTTGTTTTCTTGACAGGGGTCCACCAGATGTCAAGAGGACTGAACTTTCTGCTCCTGTGTCCACCATGAAGTGGACAGGTTTCCCCTCCACTTTTAAAGTTACCCTAGACTCAGGGAGGGGGGCCGAGCCCCGTCCTCCGTAGTCGCTGTCTTCCTCCAGGGTGGCAATGATGGAAATTGGCTCCTTCCTAGTCCCACTGACTTTTCTCTCTTGCTCCTATTTTTAGGACATTCTCTAGCCCAGCGTCCTTCTTCCTTGCAGTACGCACACTGGTTCTTTCCTAGCTTAGGCTGGGCCTTCTTCCCTTCTCATGGCTTCCTGCTTCTGCAGCCAGGAGCACTCTCTCCATCTGTGTCTGTTGCTGTTCCAATATCTTGGTCAGGCTCTTCTCTTGCCTCTTATCTCTCTGTCCTCTCTCTCTCTCCCTCCCTCCCCCCCCCACCCCGTTCTCTTTCCCTCTCTCTTCCTTTTGTTCCTCTGTCTTTCTTTTGTTATAAACCTTTTCCGCCACTGCCACTAAGTCCCTCAGATTCCTCTACCCTAGTCTTTCTAGCGACTGTAGCTTTTTTCTAAAATCTGGTGCTGCCTGGTTCACATAGGCTAGAATACCTGCTTGTTGGGCTTCCTCGGACTCTGGGTTGTGCGGGGAGTATTGCTTGAAAGCCCCCATCAACCTTTCTAGGTATGCAGCTGGGCTTTCTTCATTCCCCTGCCTTACATTGTAAATTTTTTGCCATATTAGTAGGCTTGCGCACAGCAGCCTTGAGACCTTCCAATAGAGCCTGGCGGTATACACAGAGACTCTCCTTACCTTCTGTCATATTATGGTCCTAGTTAGGGTGAGTGGATGGAAAAGGAGCCGCTGCCAAGGCAGGATCCGCTAGGGGGGGACCCGTGGGTCCAGGAACTAGCTTCCGAGCATTCTCCAGAATCCAGTTTCTCTCCTCCATGGTGAAGAGGATCCCCAGTAGTTGATTCACATCATCCTATGTGGGCTGGTGAGTGAACAAAACTATCTCAAAAGGTTAGTTAAGTCTTGGGGGTCCCCAGAGAATGGCGCATTTTGGACCTTCCAGTTATATAGGTCACTAGTGGTGAAGGGCCAATAGTGAAAGGGTTGGTTCCCTGCCTCATCCGGGGGCCCAGCAGGCCTAAGAGGAAGGTCCACTGTGGTGTCTGCTGGGGTTCCCCCCTTCTACTGCGGGTAGACTGTGACGGCCCCCTTCCTCAGCTCTCAATGGTTGAGACTCCTGGGCTTCCTCCACAGGCACCGTAGGATGGACCTGGGGAGGGGGAGAATAGGGAGGTGGAAAAAGTTCTGCCTCAGGGGTCCCCCTATAAAACATAACAGTGAGTTTCTTCTCCATTTCTTGGCCTGTTTAGGAGCTCTTGGGCTTCGTGGCCAGAACCTGAGTGCCTAGAATCTGTTGTGAAGTAAGAATGGTTTAATCCAGGGAAGGGGTCTCCTTCCCTGTCTATCAGGCCCCTCTAGGTAACAATATAGGGGACTTGGTCAGGGTGGCTAGAGCAGGGGCGGAAAACAATTTCCTCCACTTGGTGGATGGTCACTGCCTCAAAGGTTCCACTTGCTAGTCACCTGATGTCTGAATGGGAAACTGACTCAGTTCTGGCTATTTTAAGATGTCCCTTTCCTCAGCTCTCTGGGCCTTAGGGGGAACTGGAGTTGGGGTCTCTCAGAACCTGATTTGCTAGGAGGGAGCTGATAGAGCTATTTGCCACCACTGGAAAACAGCTGCAGTTAATCTAGTAATTATTAGTTGCTTTTAAAACACTTTGTGATTTTTGTTATGAATATGGAAATGAATCTAGGCTACTTTTGTAACTAAACGCTGCATAATATTCCAGTGAGAATGTGACACTTGTGGGGACATTTAAAAATGAAATAAAAGTTATAAAACAATATTACCAACTCTTTGCAAATAAAACAAAAGGGCCCTGTACAGGTAAAATTCAATAAAAAGCAAACTTAAACCAATAATAAAAGCATATGTAATTCCTTCAGAGTTTTTCAGCTTTTCAGACATTTAGGTACAAGTAAGGCAAGAAAAACACAGAAGACTACGGTACATGAGAAGGGAAGGAGCTTCTTACCTCAGAGTCTGGTTGAAACTTCTTGCTAGCCGAGAGTATAGGAATGCAGTATGATTATCAATATTTCTTGAGAAGTGGTCACACAGAGACAAATCTAGTATTACACAGAGATGTTCTGAATAAAAATTTAAAATAACAGTGCCTAATGCTTAAGGCCAAGCATGGATAGGTTTTCTCCTTTGCCATCTTGTAACCTACAATTTCTCAGGAAATATTTACAGTATAAGAAATGTTTAGCTTGAACTGTTTAGGGGCCCCCCAGGCAGTGGAATCAGGACCCATCCCTGATGCATGAGTCAGCTTTTTGGAGCCTAGTGCCTATGGTGGGACACTTTGTGCAGCCTTGGTGCAGGAAGGAGGGACCTGGATCTGCCTCTGCTGAATATACCAGGCTCTGTTGACTCCCTATGGGAGACCTTGCCTTGGAGGATGTGGGAATGGGGGGTGGTTGGGGGAAAGCTAGGGGCCAGGAGGAGGAAGGAGAGGGGAATCTGTGGTTGGTATGTAAAATGAATAGAAAATCTCTTAATAATAATAAAAAAGAATAATAGAGTACAAATCTTGAAAGGAAAAAAAAGAAATGTTTTAACACTCCGTGAAACTCTTGGACCTGTATTTTTATCATATCATATTACAATCCAATCCACAACACCTCTAAACTTGTATGTTTATTTATTGAAAAAGAAGGTGGAAGGGGCAGGGGATGGTCTTTGAAACCTATTGAGATGTGAAGAGAGCTAGCAAAATCTTAAGCATGGCCACTGTGTGGCTCAACCTTGAGAAGCTCACTCAAGGGCAGCTCTTACTCTTTGGCAGAGCTTTTTCCTTCTATTAACATTCATGCTTCAAAATGCTGAAATACCTACTCAAGAATTTTCAACCCAGCTTCACAGTAGCTCATTTTGAAAATCTTTCCCGGGAAAAGTCAAGAATCTACAATTCCCTTGAGTTGGGGGCCTCTGAAAAGAAGTCTTCAGGATGCTGCAGGGGCAATATAAAACTGTGGCTCTAGGCTCACACTGCACTATCTAAGACACACAGAGGAAAAAAAAATCAGAGAATTTTGTGATGACTTTAACAATAGACACCCATATGACCACTGAGAAAAGGAAGGTATTTATAACCATGTCCTTGAATAGATCCCCTCTGTTTCCAAGATCCTTGATAGGTCAAGGGAACAATTGGAACTCAGAGGACTCAGCCTGGACAGTTCAAATGAGGAGTGTGTGAAGAGCCATTGACTCACTTTAAAGAGATCTCCTCCTGCAAAAGTGCGAGGTCAGTTCATCTACAGAATAATGCTGGTCATATAAGACAAATGAAGCTAAGCAAACGGGCACAGTGTTCATGTGTTTTAATTTATGTAATACCTGCCTCTGTGGTAAGCAATGCTGTGAAGGAGCACTGTGGAGGAAACACATGGTCTCAGCAGAGTCAAGTGCCCCTGGACTTCCAAGCAGCCATGTTGAACTGCCATATTCCATTCAGACTCTGCTTTTTGATCTTGCCATCATTGGGCATTCAATCTTTTAACTTTACTTCTCTTGATAACTCTGATAACTTCTATTAAGTTTAATAATTTTTTTCTTGCATACCAGGAATATTCTTTGAAACCTTGGCAATCTACTCCACTGTCATAGTGCAGTTACACTGTGCATGGCACTCACTATTCTGTTTTTTTAATCAAGGGGGCAAAAGTGACAGAGAGAAAGAAAGAAAGTAGTCCCCACTTCCAAAGCATGTTCATGGATCAGCAATAACTTAGTTAAATGCGCCTAATGTATTACTTACACAGCGATGGAACACAGCTTCCGAGGCTATTCTGATTAAGGTTGAAGATATCTAGATTCAGTAATTTCAGTATGTATCCCTGAGCCTGAAAGGATAAAACGGCACTGATCGGTCGGTGGAAGAGTCACTGCCATGGCAGAACCCAATATTAGTTTTTAGAGCTTTAATGGAGGGAAAGGTGCTGTGGATATTGCTCTATATAAGTAAAACACTGATGGCCAGTGACCAGACAGGAAGTATAGGCGGGACAAGGAGAGAGGAGAATTGGGGAAACAGGAAGAAGGAGGAGAGACACTGCAGCCACCGCCAGGACAAGCAGCATGTAAAGATGCTGGTAAGCCACCAGTTACGTGGCAAGGTATAGATTTATAAAAATGGGTTAATTTAAGATAATAGTTAGCAAGAAGCCTGCCATGGCCATACAGTTTATAAGTATTATAAGCGTCTGAGTGATTATTTTATATGTGGATTGTGGGACTGTGGGGCTTGGTGGAAGCTGGAGAGAAGCCCTCCAGCAACAGAAAGGGAGAGGGGAGAGAGTGTGGGGGTGCATGTCTGGCTTTAAGGTTGGGACACAGTCACCTGCTAATGATATAATAAGGTGTCAGATAAGACCTCAAGCTGTGCAGGTACAGAATCCTAACAGAACCCTCCTTGGATATTGAACCCCAGCAATGCCACTGTCTCTTTGCATGTATAGCACATGTCTGTCAGACTCTCTTCTTAGACCTTGGTGACATGATTTTCATTCTTTTACAGAGATAGATTGATGATGGATTCTTGCTATCACTAGGTCCCTGAGTGCCTAGCCATCCTTTGTACGTTCCTATAAATTACTAATTTCATATATTGTCTGCATTTGACTATTCTGAGTAGAATTATGTTTACTGTTAGGTTGCTGACAAATAGGTTTTTTTTCTCAATTGTATTTAGATGCAATAGTTCACTTAAAATATTCTTAACCTGATTGCAGCAGGAAAGGTGTCTTATCAAATATTCAGTAGCCACATAATAATAATAATCAACATTCACTAGATATGTGCCAAATTTCCAGGCTGATCTAAGAAAGTTGCATGAATTTAATTCACTTTTGTCAAATATTCACATTTAGTGAATAGATACTATTATAATTCTTAGCTTCCAAAGAGAGTAACAGAAACATAAAGAGGCTTAATAGCTTGACAATTGTAGTAAACACAGCAAATGTCAGAGTGTGCTATTTCAGATACATTTCTTAATGTAACACATCATTTCCAAAACAGTTTGCTGAACCCTTAGCAAGAAGCTTCACTAGTTTTTATTTCTGCCAGTGCTACCAAAAGAGAGCTTACAGTACTGCTTCCTATAGTAGCAATCAAAAATGGAAAATTTGGGCACTGGAAAGATGGCTGGGGGTGGGGGTGCTTTTAAAATACTATAGGGCTTTTAAAAGTGAGATCGTTTTATATTGTTATATTAATATTAACATGAAATCTTGGGGCAAAAAAGAAATGAAAAATTATGGTTTCATAGCAATGTGCCTGTGTGTCAACTAAACAAAGGATTAATTGTGCTGGTTGCTTTTTCAACTTTACACAAACGTAGGTATGTTAGGGAAGAGGGAATCTCAAATCTTAGTTGAGGAATTTCCTCCATTAAATTGTCCTGTAGATAAGACTGTTGGGCATTTTATTGATTAACAATTGATGTAGGAGGGCCCAGTCTACTATGGAAAGCAAAGCCCTGGGGATAGTGATCCCGAGTTGTAAAAGAAATCCAAATGAACAAGTTATGGGAAGAAATCCAGTTATCAGCAATCCTTCATGGTCTCTGCTACAATCCTCCCTCCAGGTTCCTGCCTTGAATATCTGCCCCCAGTTCCCTTCATGATGAACTGTAAGGTGAAATAAACCCATTCTTCAACAAGTTGCTTTTGGTCAATAGAAAGCAAACCAGAACAACAACATACTTCATCATATTCTGTAAAGTCTCTAGAATATTAAAGGAACTCAATATTAATGCAATGAATAAACAAATGTGTGAGCTTTTATGTTCTTAAATTTTCATGATATCATAATTTATAGAAAAAGGTTAAGGTGGTTGAAGCTCACTGGAGGTGGACCAATTTGAAAATTTAGGCTAATTTTCCAAAATTAATAGATACTAACACAAGACTATGTTTTCCATGAACCAAGTGCCACAGAGAAGTCTTGATTCACCCTTCATGCTTAGTGAGCTTCAGCCTATATTATGTTTCAAATAGGCACTATTTCTGTGAACTTTTCAGAAGCATTTTATTGAGGAAAAGTTTAAACACACACACAACTTGTAGCAATACAGAAAAATCTATATACTAGTAATTTTATTCTAAAATTAACATTTAACTACATATTCTTTATGACAAAGTTATTATCTCTCTTATTCCTTATTCCATCTCTTGATTTTTATGTATAATATTATACAAAACATTATTGTTTTTTGATATATTATTGTTTATGTATCATATTATTGTTTTCTGAGGTCAATACTTTAACTTTCACTACTTCTATTAACTTTCCATTAACTAGGATTAAATATATGTATTATTAGATAAAACTGACAGTACAAAATTACATATTTGATAAATGTTAAGAAGTAAATATAACTAATTAATGTATACATTTATTTAAAATACAATATATTGTCAACATCCTCCCAAATTCCCCCAAGGATCTTTCTCATGCAATTTTTACCTCTACCCACTTTCAGAATAAATAACTTCATCCCCCTAGAAATTAACTAAGTCTATTCTAGAACTATCTTGATAAACACAGCTAGTATTTCCAAACCAATGGTTTCATATTTTTTTGTGACTTCACTTGTTATTCATATACTTCTGGATTCCCCATGCCTTCTCCAGTATTTTTCATTTGTATATTGATGGTCAATCAATTCTTGTAAAGTCCTAGATATCCTGTCAACTTTAGATAGTTGTTTCTCCACTGTAGTATAATCTTTCTCACGGTCACACTGTGAAACATAGGATTGCATGATGTTAATTGTTCTTTGTTGATGTGGTTTGTGATGAGTATCAGTAGATATGTAGGTTAGATAGTTGCATTTACTCAAAAACAATCACTAGTAAATTTATATGTTGATTGCGTTAATAACTTATATTAAATCTTTTGGACAGAAAATACTTTTATAAATGTAGAATTCTCCAAGGTTGAATGCTAATTAAGAGAACACAAAGATGTTAAAAATTATATCTCCACAAATTACATATAGAAGGAAAATAGCTCAATAAAATTAAAATTATATATGACATAGCTATATTGACCCAAACTAACAGCCTACTCAACTATAGAATGCTGAAATACTTTCCCAAGAACATGAGGGTCCACTCCTCATTTCTATTCAACATAGATGTTTTACATAACAAGGATATTATTATATTATCTTTGCTCACATATGGCATGGTTTTATGTAAAGAAATCTCTGAACATGCCATGCAAATTATTAAAGTAATAAATAAATTTGATAAAGGTATAGGATATCAAAATCAATGAACAAATATCATTAATATCTCTTCAAATAGAATAAACTACCCAAAAAAGAAACTTAAATATCTCCATTTATAAAATTTAATATATATATGAGTATTTTAAACCAAAAAGGCAAAAACACAATAATTAAAAAACTATAAAGTATTTATAAAAGAAATTGAAGAAAATAATAAATTAAAAAAATGATAGTTCATGTTCATTGGTTGAAACAATTGGTATCATTAAAATATCTATACTACCAAAATCAATACACTTTTAATGTAGTCTCTTTCAAAATTCAAAATTCCAATGATATTTTTTATAGTAATAGGAAAAAAATTCAAAACCACAGCCTGCAAAGATCAATCTCTGAGGAAAAAGCAAGAAAATAAAACAAACTAGAGCTATCCTACTATTGTGTTAGAAATCTACCACTAAGTTACAGTAAGCAAAACAAAACTGGTATAAATGTTATAGGGAAGAATTTTTAATTTAAAAAACATTAAAAATGGAAGCACTATCTGATCCAAAAACCCTACTATTATGGTTTGAATGAGAATGGTCCCCATAGGCTCATATGTTTGAATGTTTGGTCTCCAGTTTGTGGAACTGTTTGGGAAGGATTAAGAGGTGTGATTTTCTTTTAGGAGTTGTGTCACTGGATATAATCTTTGAGGTTTTTCAAAGGCCATGGCAAACTCTGTTTCTCTCTCTTCTCTTCCTGCTACTTGCATATCAGGATGTAAAACTCTCAGCTACAGCTTCAGCATCATGCTTGTCTGCATCTTGCCATGAGGATTTTGGGACAACCCACTGAAACAGTTAAGCAAGCCCCCAATAAAATGATTTCTTTTATAAGAGTTTTTATTATTTTTTTTGGCATGGCGTCTCTTCACATCATTAGAATAGTGACTAAGGAACCTACTAATGACTTTACCTGCAAAGGTCATGAAATTATTATATCTCAGAGAGATTTGAGCCTTGCTACTGAAGAATTGTTCATAGCCTAGGGTCTAGAGCCATTTTCTATATAGGACCTAGACAGTGAATCAGCCTAAAGGTCAATCATTGAATAAATTGTTAAAGAAAACCCATCTTATATATAATCCTGAGATCTTAGCATTTGTGAAAATGTGGATGAAACTGGAGGATATTACATTAAATGACACAAGCTGGGCATATAAAGACAAATAATGGATTATTTGACTTGTGCAAAATGACTCACAGAAGGAGAAACTAGAAGAGTATCTATAGAAGAGTAGGTGTAGACAAGGTATTTGTAAAAATATATAAAAAATATATAAAAATATTACATTTTGGAAGAATACTTTTAAGAGAACTAATGAATTAATTAACCATGACTACATTTAATAACAATATGATGTGTATTTGAAAATGGTGAGGATAGTAGATTTTAGGTGTTCTCACCACATACACACACAAATACACAGACAAAGCATTTGAGAGAATACATTTTTATCAGTTTATATAATCATTTCACATGTATACCTGTATTATTAAATCTGTTATACCTTATAGATAAATACACTTACATTAAAATAAATATAAAAAATTCTGTTTTCTTAGCCTAAAATATAATGAAGATTAACTTTATCATGTAAATAACCACTGATATTGAATATATCAGAATAAACATATTTACTCTGCAGAATGGCAGAGTAAATACATAGGGTATTTCTATCTAAAACATCTATGTAATAAATATTTCTATCTACTTGTGCTACATTAAATCTCTGCTTCTTGACTTCATCTTAGTTGCATGAAGTGATCATAGTACATTTTTATTTGGATGATATTATCTTTATACTTGATAGTTCAATAGTGTTGACTCAATGATTATATGACAAGTAATGCTACTGTAGCAATATCAGGTTATACTTCTTGTTTTATTGAACCAACTAGGTATTGCAGTATGTGCTTATAAACTCAGCTCTCTGGAATATGAAAATAGAAAGTAGAAACAGGAGAGTTATGAGTTCAAGACAAGTGAATCAGTGCCCTAGAACAAAGAACTGTAGAGAACTGTTTTAGCAAGTACAAAGCCATTCCTTTGATCCCAGGGAATGCAAAATAGTAGAGCAGGTAGTTGAAGTAACTCACGAATGGAAAAGACCCATAAACAATGAGAGTACAAAGTGACCAGTTCTAAGGTGAAGAGCACTGTGTAGGATAGGAACAAGAATAGAAGTATTAAGCAGATCAGGAAGTCAGGTGAAACCTAACAATGGGTTATTAGAATAAACATGTTTTAAATTAATGGAAAATAATCTGTCTGTAGAAGTAATTTCCAATGATAAGATTATTATTATTATTATTATTATTATTGTGGGTTTTTTTTCTTTTTTGAGACAGGGTTTCTCTGTGTAGCTTTGCGCCTTTCCTGGAACTTGCTTTGGAGACCAGGCTGGCCTCGAACTCGCCTGCCTCTGCCTCCCGAGTGCTGGGATTAAAGGTGTGTGCCACCACCACCCGGCTGATAAGAATATTCTTAATGTTACTTTTTTGTTCACTTTTCCACATGGAAATGCCTTAAAATAGACATCTATAGCTAGGCAAAGCTTGTTTAGTCAGATAAATGCATCATTTCAGTAGAGACACCATACCAGGTATAACATAGTGAGGGGACAGATATGTGTCACATTCTTCATGATAAATGAAAGAGTTTTTTGTTTGATTAAAGATTTCTGAACCATTGAACCCTCAGAAGCCTTTTTATCAAGAGTTCCCAAGAGGAAAAAGAAAGAGTAAACTGTAATAATTCTTTGTCAAAAGCTTTTCATATTAAAAAAAAAAAAAAGGCAAGAAGCCTAATTGAAGAAAGATAGCTGTCATCTTTGATATTTCTCTCTAGGAATTCTAGAGCCTAAAGGATAAAACCAGGAAGACCACAGAGGAATCATAATGATCAATGGGCTTCAGACACAATATTAACTTTGTTCAAGAACAGATACTATAATCTAAAATATCAGTGTAATACTCTGGACTGTGCCCCTTCATTTTGTGTTTTAATACAAACTACCAATACATAGAATTTAGGATGTCCCAGATTTACTGGACCCCTCAATACTTTTCACACAAACAAGAGTTAGAACTATGGCTACATAATGCTCCCTATCTGGAGTGGAGTTTTCTGGACCTGGGGGCTCCATCTGCTCAGAGGCTTCCTTATAGACTTTAATTCATTTTCATGACTTTCACATGACTGAAATAAAGGCTCTTGTTGGGGAGATAAGATCGTGTTTTATATAAATATACAATGGTATGTATCTGCTTCGCCTAGTAAGTATTTTAAGTTTGGACAAATTTCTACCCTGTGGTTGGCTGTGGTACCCGGGCCACACTCCCAGATTGTAGTTGAATTGGAGTGTATTTGATACTAGATAGTTACTTTCATTATGCTTACTTTTAAATAAAATCAATCATTTTATACCTGGAGATTTTCAAAAGTGACACATTTTCAAAGAAAACTCCTTGCAGTAAGAAAACAGAACCATATTTTTATGTTCTAATTTCCTGCTCTCCTGATTTCATCCTCTTTCCACTTTTAATTATTTTCATTTGAGTATGATGCTATTACTTAAACACCCCCACCCCCACATAGTCCACTAGACATAGGTTGAAGAGGAAAACATATCCTGAATTCTGATGCATATAGCTTTTACATCTCAACATAGACAAATAATAAAGT
This sequence comes from Peromyscus leucopus, assembly GCF_004664715.2. Lineage (NCBI taxonomy): Eukaryota > Metazoa > Chordata > Mammalia > Rodentia > Cricetidae > Peromyscus > Peromyscus leucopus. The sequence goes on from NC_051077.1 coordinate 17,025,727, forward strand.
AGGACTGGTGAATATCTTGCTGTGTTGCTTTATGTGTAAGAATGCATAGATTTTCATTAATTTAAACAATATTTCAATTTACTTTTAGGTGATGAGTTACATATGATCAGCAATAGGTAGAGGATCTTTTGCAGAAGAAACTTCTGTTCTTGGAAACAGAATTTGCATTTTCCTTGGGACTATGACAAGTGAAATCAAAAAGCATTCCTGGTAGACAGGGGTGGGTGAGTGAGAATGCTGTGCTGATTCTCTTTCCTCAGTTGCCCTAAATAATCTTCTCACCTACTCAACAGCAGACTGTGAATGTCGACAGTTTTCAGTTTCCTGTTCATCTAAGCCTGTTCTTTTAAATATTAGCACGCTCTCTCTGATCATTGCTTTCAATGTTTCATGCAATTCCTGTGGATAAGCAAAATTTAAATGTCGTAACTGTGGAATAAATAGTATCTAAGAAAAGTAATTAGTCACAAAATGACATGAGCCGAAGTTGACTTAACAAATTATGCCTGCTATGGTGGAGGTAAGTAACTTGTTTTCCCACACAGTGCATCTCATGCCAAGGAATTGTCTACTCACAGATGGTTGTGTTTACACAATCGGTTAAGGTAGAGATGTCATGAAATAAGAGTTATAAATTTTTCTTTATGGAAAATTTTGAGAACATAGCTGTAGTTTATTTTTAAACTTCTCATTACTTAATTTACATATTATTTCCTTTCTTCTTTCAACAACTGTCATGAGTTATCCTAAAAATGACAAGGTGTACGAGAAAAGGCATCAGTTGGTCTGAGCATCAAGTAGGCAGTGAAAACCATGCAACCAAGAGTCTGTGAGGTGTTCATTTAAAGGAGTCTTGGTTCTTTTTTCATTGGGATAAAATCAAAGTTTGACTTGATTGTCTATGAAGCCATTGAAGGTTTTCTCTTATTAGTTCAAGTAGGACCAGGAAAAGAAGTATATGTGGATGTGCTTGTAGCACACTTGAGCTTATGCTCACTGATTTAAATTGTTTCCACTTACTTTATTTGGTGACTTACTTCAAGGGCTCAAGACAGTAAGTGTTTAGCAAGTATTTGGCAGATGGTATCAGTGAGCACATGATAAAAGCTATACTAGAGTGACTTCCAATTCCACAGGTTTGATAGAAAAAATATGTTCCTTGATTATTTAATATTAATATCATATATGTGAGTGGGCTAAGAAGATGTCACGTTCCACCAGTGACACGGGCACCAAAGACCCTTTGTGCTGTTCTGTGCTTATCCTTACTGTATTTCCTCTATGGAAACAACAGAGGGAACAGTAAAAGATTATTTATTAAGGGTTTATTTTTTCAGGAAACAAGTGTGGGAAAAGTACACCATGTTTGCTAACATTCTATTGAGTAACAAATGTCACATGGTCCAACATAGCCTCAGCAGGCTAAAAGATATAGTTTTCTTATCTATTCAGGAGGCAAATCATCCGGAGACTACAAAACATTTTTTCTGCCTATGAGATGAACTAGGAAAGCACATTTATTCTGATTGAAACAAAAGTACAGACATAAGCGTGTCATTGTCTACAAACTTTCAAAGGACCTCCAAGATTCAGAGTTAGCACAGCTTGGATTCTTGCAGGTATCACTGTTAGAAATTAGATAACATGAAAGTGGATTGATCTGTAATATATATTCTACTCTATTCCCAAAGATATATGCACTTTTGTCATTGAAACCTGAGAGAATATTATTTCCCAGGGCAGGGGAAATCTAACTTGTAGATAAGATTAAATAATTAATTAATATTAAAACAGTGAGGTTATTTCTAGATTATCTGCATGTGTCTTCTACAGACAAATGGGCTTAATGTAAAAGAGGAAGGGAAAGAGAGTGAGGAAAAATACGACAATGGAAGAAGGTGCAGGAGAGATTCAAAGCAAGAGAACAGCTCAAACTTGTTGACTTGTGAAAAGGGAAGGAGCTTGAGTCGGGGCTAACAAGCACCTTCTAACATCTTGGGATTGCCAAAAGCCATTGATCAACATGACATTAATATTTATAACCCTCCAAATACAAGGAACTGAATTCTCCATCTAGCCTGGAACAGCAAGGAAAGAGTTATCCCTAAAACCTTCAGTGAACCACAGCCTACCAGGGCCATTATTGCTCTCCAGTAACAACTATATTGAATTTCTAACCTGAAGAACAATACTACGAAGAAACCAACTTGTTTCAAGATTTTTGGATTTTTACTGAATTGTTACATTGGTTTTAGAAAATATACAATGCATTTTATTATCAAAATATATCTATTATTAGTTCTTCTTGACTGACACACAAATGTTCAAACACTGTGTGAAACTCCCAGGCTTTATTTTCTCTCTTCATTCTATCTAACTAGTACTTAAATGGCTACAGTCCCAGAAAGAGAGATAAAACCCTAAGAAGCTTTTAGACAGTAAGCTATCAAAAGATAAGTATTTTATGTCTACTGTGACTCTGCATGTGAAAATTCTCCAGAATCTAAGAGACAAACCCAAAGAGAAAATCAGTTGGAGTTGAACCTCATTTATGATAAATTACTTTTAAGAAAACTATGTGGTCCAGAGAATTTTTATGGTTACTATTCAACTGCATTTTTATTCCAGTGAGACAGTCCATATGGAAGCATGTAGCAAGAGCAGGAGGCTGAAAGACCAGTCTTCAACTGAAAACATGAATCAGAACAAAGAAACGGAATGTGGAACAAGACTATGAACTCGCACAGTCTTTTCCCAGAGTCACGCTTTCTCGAGCAGAGCTTTCACCTCTTAAAAATTACACAACCTCTCCAAACTGCCACATGTTCAAATATGTGAGACTATGTGGGACATTTCTCACTCGAACTACCACAGGAATCTTCTAGTGGCAAGCCAGATAAAGGAGAAATGGAAGAAGGAAAATTTTTTTGTTTGTTTTTGATTTCTGTTTGCCTTCACTTTGGCTGGCAAGTTTGTTCTATTGCTGGTACCGCCACATTCCTTTGCTGATATCTGAAACAACTTCTTAGGGTTCCCAGCATAGACTGAAGACCATTGGCATACGAGGAATTCTCCGGGTTGTTATTGCCATATTGGAACCTGACACACCAAGCCTCATGGAGTGAGAAAATACCATATTTCTTTCTAGTCTTTCTGGTGTGACACAGTCATTGTTTGACTACCCAGAATACATCACATAAGCCAATCTAATAAATCCTCCTTAAATATCTATCCATTCCCATGGTTTTGTTCCTCTAGAGAACCTTGACTAATCTCTGTGTCTCTTCCACTCACACACACACACACAGATGTATAGACATACATAAACTATAATTCTTCAAAAGCAGAAAAAAAAATGCATGATGAAATAAATCTGATCTTTTAAATTTTCAACTTTTATTAATTTTTTCTTTGACAATTTATATATAGTATAGGCATATTGGTATAGTATATGCACACACATATATATATGTAAATATAGATATATAGATATGTGATTGCTGCCACTCCCATGCTCTCTTATCTTTCTTCCACCTCTACTATCCCTCCATCCTTTGCTGGAAGTTCCTTTCCAGATTCATGACCTTTTGTTTTGAAGTGTGACCAGTTGAGTTTGGTCAGTGCCATCCCCATGACCATGGATTTAGATACAGCGATTGAAATTTGGTGGACTCATCAGTGGATATCCAACTAAAGGCAATGTCTGTCTTTTCCACAGAATGCGTCAAAAGCCAATAGTTCAGAGGGGTAGAATAGGGAGATGTGAGCCCCAGTCCAGTCTGTGATTGACCATTGAAAAGCCGAGTCTTGTGGAGGCCCACTACAAGCAGCTGATGCTGTAGTGAGACGACTTCATAGGCTGTGCCATGCTCATATCTGCAGGTGGCTAAGCCTTTACCTTCTTTGATTAGTTCTGAGGCCCACTTAATATGAGAGAATCCATGGGTAGTACTGTAACCTGGTTACCAACCCATAGCTGAAGAGATCTTATACTTTAGGGAAGAACTTATTACTATTGTTTGGCAAAATTGATACAATCTCAAGCTGCCTTCAAAATACTTATAACAATAGACGAAAGCTAATCTTAGCCTTAATGAATGAAAACTCTCTTTGCAATGAGCAGTAAGGAATGGAAAGTCCCATGGCTAACTAAGGTGCTGAGATTGCGAGTCAGGTGCTCAGTCGCAAACAAGATATTCATATCTTCATGTCTAAGGTTCAGGGTATGGAAAAAGCTTTTGAAAGGGGCAAAAGGCTGAAGAAGAACTGTGAAATGTTTATTAATTAACTAAATTTATTTTTATTTACTCTCTTATTGACTAAATTTGTTTTTGGACAATTGTACAGATAGATTAAATTAATTTGATTTAATCTCTTCTCCCACACTTTCATATCTTGCTCTCCTGTCTGTGAAAGCCTCCTCACAGGTCTCCTCTCCATTTATACCTTTGTATTTTGATCCACTGAATTTATCCAGTGGCTTTATTTTAACTGACACAAAAACAATAACAATTGTCCTCATTAATAAGATGCCACATGGTATTTTAATACAAGTATGCTGAGCATGATATTTAAAACATCTATGTTTTTATATACTCATTTCTTAAAATAAAAATATTTAAATCCTTTGGCATTTTAAAACAGTATGAATTCTTATCGATAGTCACTCTGTTGTGAATGAGCAAATATGAACTTCTACCATCTCCTATACTGCTGTTACATAGTACTGACCCACAGTTTTTCCTACCTCCTCCCTAATGTCCCCAGCTGTGGAAACCATCATTTTATTTCTATATTTGGAGATCCTTTTTTTTTATATGCCACTTGATGGTGAGACCTTTTGATATTTAATATTTCTTTTCCCTTTAAAAATGTATTTAATTTTTTCTTGCAATATGTTTTTAATTATATATTTTATTTTTGAGATTATAGTATAATACGCATCATTTCCAGATGCCCTTTATGCCTTCAATATCCCTGTTGAATACAACTACAGTACAACTCTCAGTTCAAGGCTCAAGGATCGTGGTTGAAGACACGTAGAAAGAGTCTAAGAGATAATGAATCAGGGAGTTTGCTATGAAATGATTTCTCCCCAAATTGTCAAAAGCTGTACCCAAATGTTTCACCATCATGGCTGTTTACAAATGGGCTGAACAATGACAACGGCAGTGGATGGCTAACGTGGACAGAGAAAGCCCATACCATTCTTTCCCTCTAACAGTTCTGACCAGCTCCTCCCCATATCCCTACCCACTCAACTTCATGTTTCCACCCCGCCTCTCTCTTTCTAAGAAAAATGAGACACAAAGTCAACACAAATAAATAAGACACAAAAATCAAAACAAACATAAAAAAAATAGAAAAGAAAACCAGAAGATAGAAAAGAAACCAGGAAGACACAGATAACAAAACAAGAAAAAAAATACACAGACAAAAATTTATGGAGTCCATTTTGAATTGAACTACTCCTGGACATGGAGCCTGTACTGGAATGTGCTCCATACACCCAGTGATGCTCTACTGGAAAAAACAAAATGCCCCAAAAGTTAATCAATTGCAAAAAGCCTCTTGATCGGGGTGTGTGTCGGGGGGAGGAATGTTATTCTCTTTCCCTTCTCTGCACTAAGATTTGGTCTGGTTTGAACTTGAACAGGTCTTGAGCATGTTGTCATAGCCTCTGTACGTTCTTCTGTGTATCTGTCATGCTAAAGCATCCAAGAACCTCATACCAGAAAGGTAGTTGGTCTAGAATAAAATGCACTACTATTATTCTGCTAAAGGAATATAACAATAAAAGACCTCCTAACGACAAATTTCTATACCTACAGACCCGTGCATTTTTCAAACCTTTCCCCTAGAGCTCAGGTATCTAAGTAGAGGAGGAGGTGGAAAGATAGTAATAGAGATAATAGAAGACTCCAAGGAAATATAGGAAAGATAGTAATAGAGATAATAGATGACTCCAAGGAAATATAGGAAAGATAGTAATAGTGATAATAGATGAATCCAAGGAAATAGCATCTTTCAGACATGATGGGTACTGGTTTATTTCTCTTAACAAAATGATTATCATTTAGCTACTTATCTAATCTGTCTGCCTAATAATCCATCCATCCACCCATCCATATCTATCTATCTATCTATCTATCTATCTATCTATCTATCTATCTATCTATCTATCTACCTACCTATCTACCTATCTACCTACCTATCTATCATCTGTCATTTTGTTCCCCATTCTTTTTCTTAAATTTCTAGTTCTGTTCTCTGTCTTAGTCCCACAAAGGGTCAAATTGTTTTACTTAAATTTTCTGTAGAAGTTGTTTTCCAGATTTATCATTTTTTTTTTTGTTTTTTTTTTTAACCTTTTCCTTTTGTTCCTGCTTCTTAGGTTCTGTGTTTACTGCATACGAGCAACATTACTACTAGCTTTTTACTGACATGTATTTTGTTTGTAGTATCCTAATCAGGGTATCAATTTCATTTCTTCTGAAGGTCTTTAAAATTCTGATGTACATTTTTGAGAGAATATTTTCAATATTTCTCAGATTTTACATGAATTTATCTTTTAAATACCCATTCTTTTGTAATTCAAGAATAGATTATTTAGTATGGTTATAATCCACTATTTCTCACTGGTTAACATTTTAAAAGATTATGTTTTACCACTTATTTTTATGTTAAATCTATAATTGAAAAAAATTGCAAATTGTAGCTGGAAGTTTTCCTGTGTCCAGGCCAGCTGGCAGCAGTTGGGACAAATCTTTCCCACTCGTGTCCCCCAAGTTAGTACACAGAGGCTTATATTAATTATAACTGTTTGGCCACTAGCTCAGGCTTATTAATGATTAGCTCTTACCCATCCAATACTATATCCACAAAGTCTCATAAACATGAGTACCTAAGCAAGAGCTGAACAAGGACACCAATAGTTATACTAACATGCACAAGGAGAAGCCCAAACGACCTCAAACCTAAACAAAGAACCATGGGCAACTAAGGAGTAACATTATGCATACTGAGCAGGTTGTATTTATATACTTAAGATTATATATGCATATATCTATATGTATGTAAAAATGACTAATGCAAAAAGGATCCATGGATTGAAAGAGACCAAAGAAAGATACATGATAGGCTTTGGAGGGAGGAAGGAGAAGGGAAAAATTAAAAAAAATATATCATAATTTCAAAAACACTCAAATGATTACTAAAGAAACAAAATGAAAAATTGCTTTTGAGAAACAAAAAATATATTAATAAAATGATTTCATAAAGAAAACTTTAGAGGGTTAAAAAAGAATTTAGAAACTACAATGGAAATTTCAAGCATGGAAGATTGAATTAGATAAGTCACACTGACAGAACATTGGAGCAGCTTCAAAACAAAGATCAGAGGTCCCAGAGCCTCTCAGACTGATGTAGATTCACACAGATCAGGACAGCACAAGAATTTCAAAAAGCCCTTGGTGTTGACTACAATGGCCTGCAGGTACAAAGCATATTTTTTCTCAGGAAAATGAAGAAAGTCCCCTGGAAAAGTTCATCTCAGCAAAGCTGTGTGATGAAAAAACAATAGGAGTTATTGTTGGAGTCAACCTAGGTTTCCTAGTGGCTTTACCCAGCAGGACTGCATAAGAGGATGATTGGACCATGGGCCTGAGTACTGGGTGTTTGTAAGGGTCTACACTTGGCTGTATCTAGCAAGGGGGGGTCTTTTGCCCCACCCCTTGACTTTGTTATAAAAAGCCCTTTGGAATAAAGTTCTGGGCCGGTGGATAAGGATCCAGGCCCACAAGCGGCTATCCTGCATTCTGTCTGTTTCTCCCCCCTCTATTTCTTTCTTAATCTATTATCCCTCACTCCTCAAGAGTCCCTGGGTAAATAAATATGGGAGCTGGTCTCCCACAAATTATATCAATTTTCTTCTAAACTTCATCCGTTACTGGACATATATTTTCACACTATCATCTCTGTAATTCATGGATAATTTCAGGCAACCTGTTTCATTCCGCTTCCATTTCTAGTAACAAAACTCACATTTTACCCACTGTCTTAAGCAGATAGTCTTAAGCATACATGCTTAAATACATTTTAATCTTCAGAAATATTGCTGTTTTATTTCATAATATGCTGTTTGGAATATTCACATGTTTAATACTCATCAGAAGGTAGCACTGATATTCTGGTGCCTCTCCCCACTTCTTTTCCTTTACTTTCTTTTCTGTTTCATCTGTTCATATTTCCTTGTGTAATACCTTTAATTTTTTCACTTGGGGGCTAGAGAGATGGCGCAGTGACTGCAAACACTTGCTGCTCTTCCAGAAGATCAGAGTACAGTTCTCAGCACACACATTAGGTGGTTTATGGTATCTGCAACTCCAGCTCCATATGATCTGATGCCTTTGACCACTGAAGGCAACTGTATTCACATGCATAAACCACACACACACACACACACACACACACACACACACACACACACCACACACTTTAAAATAACACAAACAAATAAGTATTATGAAAATTTATCTTAAAATATTCTATATCAGTCAAATAATTGCAGATAGTACATTAAATTCCTGTGTATGTTCCTTCTAGATTTTTTTCTCGGGGGGGGGGGGGAGTGCTGTAGGATGGTCTGTATGTCAAATTACTCTGATTGGTCAATAAATAAAACACTGATTGGCCAGTGGCTAGGCAGGAAGTATAGACGGACTAACAGAGAGAAGAAAAGAAAGAACAGGAAGGTAGAAGGAGTCACTGCCAGTCGCCGCCATTACAAGCAGCATGTGAAGATGCTGGTAAGCCACAAGCCAAGGTATAGATTTATGGAAATGGATTAATTTAAGCTATAAGAACAGTTAGCAAAAAGCCTGCCATAGCCATACAGTTTGTAAGCAATATAAATCTCTGTGTTTAATTGGTTGGGTCTAAGCAGATGTGGGACTGGCAGGTGAAAAAGATTTGCCCTGACTGTGGGCAAGGCAGGAAAACTCTAGCTATGGGGGGGGGGCGGATAAGACAGGTTTTCTCTGTGAGGTTTGGTGCCTGTCCTGAATCTTACTCTGTAGACCAGGCTGACCTTGAACTCAAAGAGTTCACCTGGCTCTGCCTCCCAAGTGCTGGGATTAAAGGTGTGTGCCACTACTGCCCAGCTCCTTCTAGATTTTTTAATGTTTCTATCATAAGTGGACACTACAGTTATCAAACCTGAAAAATTGGTGTTGTAATGATATTATTAAGTAGAATCTTTATTTGGCTTTTACCCCGTCTTAAATACATTCTATTTTTCCTTCAGCAGGATGTAATCTAGTAAATTTTGCTGTCCTTAGTCATCATGTAAACTTATTCTCATCTAAGTTATATCAGTACCAAGGCTGTCCCTGCATTTCATGACCAATATTTTCTTTTAGTGTTAAAATTTTTTTTATAAATTTTACTATTAAAAATTGTAACAAAATCCCACATCATATACTCAGATTAATAAGACCAAAATCTATACATCTGAATGAACATCTGTACAGTTTGAATAAGAATTCTGAGGCCATGGAGCTTCACATTGAATTTTATGCTTTCATGATCAAATATATTTTTATGCTTTCATCAGCCACAAAAATAAAACATATATTACAGAATTGAAACTAGAAAAATGATTAGCTTTTCATCTTCTTTCATAAATCATGTTATTATCTGAATTCAGTCTCTCTGCATCCTCCAAATAGTAGCTTGTCTTGTTCTTCTTTCTCCATGCTATACTATATCCATATGCACACATATATTTGCATATGTATATTATTTACTAAATTCTGCTTACATATAGAGCATTTGTTTTTTCTTTCTTTCCAAGATTGGGTGACTACTTAATTTTCCTGCAAATTTTTAAATTTCATTTTTCTTTAAAGCTAAATAGTATTTCATTTTAGGTATACAAGTTTGTTTTTATCCATCCATCTGTTGACAAACAATTAGGTTGATTACAATTCTTCACTATAGAGAATAAAGCAGTAATAAACATGGTGTACAAATATCTCTATGATAGGTTGTGAATTTTTGGGTATATGCCAAAAGGGAAATAGATAAGTTACATTGTAATTCAATTTTTAATCTTTTGAGAAACATTCAAACTGGTTAATAAAATGGGTGTATTAATTTGCACCCCCATCAACAGTTTGGAGGGACTTTTTTCTTTCAGTACTACTTGAATATTTGTTGTAAAATGTGTTGATTTAAAATTATTCTAACCAAGGTGAGACAATATCTCAGAGTCATTTTAATTTGGATTTCCCTGATTGCTGGGGTATTTAACACTTTTTAAAAACAGTTATTAGACAACTGTGTTTATTTATTTATTTATTTATTTATTTATTTATTTATTTATTTATTTATTTAGGAGTCTATTCCATTCATTTGTCCAGTTGTTGACAGTTTATTTCTGTAGTTTTTTTTTTTTTGTGTGTGTGTGTGTGTGTTTCTTTGTAAATTCTGGATAATAGCCCCTTGTCTGAAATTGAGCTAGTAAAGATTTTCTCCTTTTCTGCAGTCTGTAACCTCTGCTGGTCAGTTCCTTTAATGAAAAGAATCTGTTTTAATTTCCATGTAGTCCCTACTGTTGATACTTTGGAATAGTTCCTGTGCCGTTAGTGTTCTTTTCATAAGTCCTTGCTTACCCCTATATCTTGAAGGGTAATCTTCTGTGTTTTCTTTTAAAATGTTCAGTGTTTTAGCCCTTAAATTGAGGTCCATTATTCATTTTGAATTGCTTTTTGTGTAAGGTGAAAGAGCTTGATTATCCTGAGTTGTCCTTCAACATGGGCTTGCCTGTTTGTTTGTTTTCTTCTCATAATTAGATTAAACTTACTAATTTCTAGAGAAAATGGCAAGGCATCAAAATGTGCTTTTCACCACCACACTGTATCTGGAGGCTTGTGATATTGAACATATGCTTTACTGAACCTGATGATGTTGAACACTTGGCTAAGGCAGTTTGTGCCTGATTTCCCCACTGTGAGGTGGTTCTTTTCCCCTTCCCATCACATTCTCATTTGAAGAACATCACTAAAAGTATCACACTCTAGATGTGGTAACCAAAGCTTCTCCTTCAGAGGGGAAGACAAAATACTTTATAGTCACAGTAAAAATGTTATAGGAATCAGTAACAATTTTAGGGAGAAACTCAATCAGTAGTCAAACACTGTGTTCTCTTTAAATCTTCCCTAGTAATCCTGGCATTCATCAATGGGCCTTGTCTAGATTAAGTATAGCTAATACCCAAATGTTTTTCTATATTTATTATTTTTAAGACTTATGCAAAGAAGATTTGTTTTTTCTCATTTAATTATTTGAGCAGCTGTTTATTTGGATTATAATGTACTGATAGTTATTCTTTGAATTTTATGCAATAAATCATATTTACTTATTGTGTTGTTCAAATCATTTCAGCTTTGGTCACTGGTAACCTTATTGCCAATCACTCTGCTCTCTAATCTCTCAACCTCCATTTTATTTAGCAAATATTTCCTGGCACTGTCTGGTGTTGCAGGATCATCATGTATTTCCATTGTCCCAAGCCCATGACACTCTTCAAAGCACTGGAATAGTTCCTGGCTTCCAGGATGTCCTTGCTTCTAGAAAATTTCAGTTAACAGACATAGAAAAAAATATCAATGCACATATACACTGTCTTATAGTTAATTCACTAATTGTAACTACTAAAGTAAACATGAATTTATACTAATATATCTAATACTGATTCAACAGAATCAGTGTATGAGTTAACAGGAATAAAATTTGAATGTTAATGAAAATACACATAAAAACAAACCTTGGGAGTGATAGTCATATATAAGCTAATAAAAATTTTTCATTTAAAATCAAAATATAACAAATTAAATATACCTATGAGAATGGAACTGTAAATTTAAAAATGATTAGAGTGAAAAAATTATATATGTTTTACCACAAATAAACAATTAAGACTATTCAAGACAAAATTAGTGAGAGCTATAGATCTGGCCTATTTCAAGAGAATGAGTACAACTTCAGAGTGTGAAATTATGTTAACTAATAGGAAGCTGTACTATATTTTCACGTAAATTAACCTCAATTCAGTTTTAATTTAAATGAACATAATTGTTAAAGGTTTATTACATACACTGAAAGTATATGATCAAGCCCTAATCCCTTGGCACTGGTGAATGTGATCTTATTTGGATGTAAAGTCTCAGGAAATGTTATTAGGAATCTCAAGATGATACCATTCTGGATTTTTAGAGGGCGTAAATCCAAAGAATTGAATTCTTAGAAAAAAGGAGAGGAGGGATAAATTTGTCTTGCAGAGACATAGAGAAGAAAGAGATGCATGGGATATGTCATGTGAAGACAGTGATGACCACTATGTATGTCTCCAGATGCAGGGAGGATTACCGAGCTACCGAAAGCAAGGAGAGTAGCATGAGATGCTTTTCCCTTAAAACATCCCAAAGAATCCTCCTGCTCACAAGTTGATCTGGGAATTATAGAGGCAACTTTATTATCAATTCCTATTGCCCTAAATCACCACAGATGATTCATGACAGTTACAGACAATATAGGAATTACAGTACACCCAGAACTGAAAAAAAAATGGATAAAATGGTGTTATAAATTAAGATTGAATTTAAGAAATTCCCATAAACAATACAGCTCTGAAAAGGTTGGATAATAATTAAGCATATATTTTGTCAAACCTGAGAAAACATTATAAAATGATTGTCACTAAATCAACACAAAATAATTATCACCATGAAGCAGCTATTTTTCATAGTATATCAATTTGAAATATCTAGAATATATGAAAACTTGATGAATTCCCAAGTTCAAATTGGATTCAGAGATGAAAGGTAGAATAATTATGAAGTAACACAGGCTTTCAAAGATCCTCACTGGAGGAAAATAAAACCAGGACTCTTCATTGATCTTTCTGTCAAAAATTAAATCCAGATAAAATAAAGATTAAAATATTTCAAAGTTCTTAAATAAAGATATCTTAGACTTCATTTAAAGTCAATGGCCTCGGAAGAAATGTTACAATAAAAGTCAACAACAAAGAAAATATTGACATTTGGAAGCATAAACATTTAAAACAAGTACAACTCTTGGATAGATGTGCTTATTTCATTTATGTTGCTCTAGTCAAGCGCCCTGAAAACCTAAAACAGGAAAGGAAGAATTTCTTGGTCTTGAAATTCCAGGTTACACTTCATTACAGCAGAGAAATTATAGTGCCAATAGTTCCCCGTATCGGGCACAACTGAGATGATAGAGAAATAAATATACTCATGCTTCTTGCATATTGCTGGCAGTTTTCTCCTCTCTTACATACCCCTCCCTAGGCAATAGTACCACCCATAATGGACTTGGTCTTCCTACATCAATTAACTGTGAAGACACTCCCCTGTAAGAGACACCCATAGACCAATCTAAGAAAACCATGCAATTCCATGTTATGTGTCCATGTAATCTCATGATTGCATCTCAATCTTGGGCACAACTTTCCCTATACACTTGGGGAAATTGGATAACTGTCCTCATTTGTGTTTATTTTTCATTATCATAAACCTGGCCAGGGTCATTCTCCAGACAAAAGTATTTCAGCCAAGATACCGTTTTATCCAAGGACAAATGCAGATAAACATTAGCTCATCTCCCTTACAAATAAGAGAAATAACCACTAGCAATTAAATCCTCAACTCCTTACCTTCACCCTGGGTTATTTTCACAAGACCCCAACTTAAGAGATTAACTGCTCACATTCCTGGGATGATGTTTTAGCCACTTACTGGTTACTTAGCAAAGACAGTTATTTCCCACTGACCAAGGGAGATTTCTGACTAGGCCAGGCAGATGATACACATTTCTTGTGCAAATTAAGTTTTATTTCTTCCTCAGCCAGGTGCTATTCCTGGATTTCCCTCTTAGCAATTACTCTGAGCCAAGGTGCTTTCACTAACCAAATGCTACATGCTCTGACATAGGTTGCTTGGCCCCTGAGCATATGTCCCCCTCCCTACCAGAAAGCAGCTGCAGCTGGGATGAGCTGGAGAAAAGAGGTGCCAAAGACAGTTTACTTTCTAGTGACTTATTGACCCCTAACATTCTACCTAGCCATTTCTAGATTATAGTTTGAGCACATAAATTCGGTAATTGATCTTAGCCTTTAGTTGACCTTACCAGAGAACTCCCTTTTAGCCACTCCCCCTTTTGACTTGTAGTTGGAAGCTGACAATTATTGCTTTATGTGTGGATCCTTATCACCTCTCTCTGCTACCCTGAAAATGTCAAGCCTCAAATTGCTTTGCCAAAGAATTACTGCTTGTATACATATACTGGTTCCCTCACAGCACTTGGGGAATTGATTGAGAACAAGATGAGGATGGAGATGGAAAGAACTAGATTGAGATGAGAGAACAGCAGAAGGGACTGATAGCTAAGGAAATGTCTCCTTGAGATCAGCTGTAAGGCATTTTCTCAATTAGTGATCAATAGGAGAGGCTCAGCCCATGGTAGGTGGTGACAGTCCTGGGCTGCTAGTCCTGGATTCTATAAGAAGGTGGGCTGAGAAAGCCATGGTAAGCAAGCCTGTAAGCAGCTCTCCTCCATGGCCTCTGCATCACCTCCTGTCTCGAGGATCCTGCCTTGTCCCAACTTCCTTCAATAATGAACAGCAATGTTGAAGTATAAGCCAAATAAGCCGTTTCCTTCTAAACTTGCATTTTGGTCTTGGTGTTTCATCACAGCAGTAGAAACCCTATGACAATCTCATTGACCAGTTTTAGAGCAACATTGGAAATATGAGCCCATTATAAGAAGAGGTGTGGTTTAATTCATTATATTTCTAGTCCATATTATTTGATAACAATTTTAAAATGAACAGTATTTAAAAATCACATCAATTGACTTTTCCATAATGTAATATCTGCATCATTTTAGAATTTGTACTCATCTGTGTTATTATTGAGAGAACATAGAGAGGTAGTTACAGGAGAAGTCAAATGAAACTGGTATTTGAATGATGTTGAAAAAGAAGGAGGAAAGGGGAAAGTTAGTAAACATTTCAGTTAGGAAACAAAAATCTTAATAAAAAAGATCTCTGCCTTAACATACATGTAGGTTGGTTGAAAAACTGAAAAAAACAATCAATGTACAGTAATACTTGCTTCAAATAAGACATACATAAAATTCATAATTTGGGACTGTGAATGTATCTCACTTAGTAGAGTTTTAGTTTAGCATGCATATATCTGTAGTTAAATCGCCAGAACAGAATAAACTGGGTATGGTAGCACATGGTTATAATCTCAGCAACTAGGAAGTGTGTGTGTGTGTGTGTGTGTGTGTGTGAGAGAGAGAGAGAGAGAGAGAGAGAGAGAGAGAGAGAGAGAAGAGAGAGAGGAGAGAGAAAGAAGAAGGAAGGAGAAAGGAGAAGGAGAAGAGAAGGAGAAGGAGAAGGAGAAGGAGAAGGAGAAGGAGAAGGAGAAGGAGAAGGAGAAGGAGAAGGAGAAGGAGAAGGAGAAGGAGAAGGAGGAGGAGGAGAAGGAGAAAAGGAGGAGGAGAAGGAGAAGGAGAAGAAGAGAAGAAGAAGAAGAAGAAGAAGAAGAAGAAGAAGAAGAAGAAGAAGAAGAAGAAGAAGAAGAAGAAGAAGAAGAATTAGAGAAGAGGGAGTAAAGCTGAGATGGAGTAGAGGTCAGACAAGAGTGAACAGGAAGGGGGAGTGTGTGAGGTGGAAATATATGTAAATACAGCACTTAGGTAAAAAAAAATAAAAAATAACACAATAAACACTAAAATGAAATAAATATTTCAAATGCGTAATATTAAAAGTCAAATAAACAATTACTAAAAACACAGTAATAGACAAAGCAAGGAAACTATGCATTGCCAATCTTATAAGAAGAAATATCTAAATAAAATGTAAGATTGATTCTAAATTAGACTAACATTTTATAACTGCAAAGTTATTCCTTATCATATTTAGAATTAGTGAAAATTTATTAGAATTATTATTAGATTACCTTATGAAAAACATTGTACTTAGAGTGATATAAAGTATTATTTTATTCAATGAATTTCACAATGCTTTTTATATGGTATAAAATACTAGCATGTTATGACCCAATTACTCTAGTATTACAAATATGACTTTAAAAAGAATGAGGATATAATCCAAAGTATAAGTAAATTTCTTGAATAATATTTAATCATGAAAAATACCAGTCATTTGTTATATAGCCTTCCATACTTTCCATTTATTCATAATGAACATTGTGTGGATTTTATAACTCAGTACAAATTACATCTGTGTCACTTTTGTGATAACCGCAAGTAGATGAACAAAACTGTGGTTATTTTCCAAGATCAATGATTTGGTTTTATATTTAACATAACTATAATTCCTTGTCTCAGATGAAATTATACATTTTTTCATTTCCCCTACACATCTTTTCCTGTTTCTTGAGTAAAGAACTAACCACTCTATGTGTATTTCTTAGATAGGAACTGAACATTTCATGCTTTTATTATTTTTATTTTTATTTTTATTTTTTTTTTTTCATTTTTCAAGACAGGTTTTCTCTGTGTAGTTTTGGTGCTGGTCCTGGATCTCGCTCCATAGAACAGTCTGGCCTCGAACTCACAGAGATCTGTTTGGCTCTGCCTCCCGAGTGCTGGGATTAAAGATATGCACTACTGCCACCCGGCTTAAATATCTCATTCTTACATGCTTATTCTCCATGGCTATACATTAGTTCAATACTTTTGAGAGATAAAGAAAAAATTTCCCTTGAAAACTGGGAATATTCATAGTATACAATGCTAAAATTACCCCAAATTAATATATCACTCTTTTAATGAAGAAAAACAGTTATTTTTACAGGAGGGGAGCATGGACATTAGTTATTACTATAAGTAAGTATAAATAACTCTTCAAATCCAACAGTTTCTCATGGATTAAAAAATTTATGGATCTCAATGCAAGGGGCCACCATGTCATGACAAATTAACATGTGTTTAAATGAGTTTATTTTGTGACACATAAAAAGTCACTCTGAGAATGCTTTAAATTTTATAAGCTTAGATATTTGGCAATCTGTGAATACAATCTTTGATGGAGACAGCAAGATTTTCTATCATCACCTGGGGTTTATGTGTATACTGGGAGACTATATTGGGTAAAGCATAAACAATTTTGTAAAGATTTTTTTTTCATTTTATATACCAACAAGAGTTCCCCCTCCCTTCCCTTCTCCCCCCACACCCCCATCCACTCCTCATAGGGGGTAAGGTTTCCCTTGGGTAGTCAACACAGGCTGGCATACCAAGTTGGGGTAGGACCAAGCTCCTCCCCTCCTTCCTCAAGACTGAGCAAGGCATCCCACCATAGGGAATGGGCCTAAAAATGCCAGTTCAAAGCACAAACAATTTTAAGGCACAAAAACTACACTAAACATCATTCTTGTGGTGTACATATGATGGGAATTTTTCATCTTCACAGAACTTTACATGGTTAAGCCTGACTTTTAATTTATGCGATTTCAAAGGAATTGTGTGTAGAATGTGTGTGGGGGTAGGTGTCAGGGTATCTTATGATGTCATGCAAATGCAGAGACCACAACCCCAGAAGGTAAAGCACTTGTATTTGAACATTCCATTCTTACTGATGAAATATCTTCTCATATAAGTATTGATGAAAGTTTTGATACTGTTAAATATCTATGCTTAGACAGTCATGTGGATGTTAGATAATGAAAGACATACCACTCATTGGCATGAGGATTACAGCTAAGAAGGTGAAGGTTGGAAAGGTCTATTTGAAATTAGAGGCAGAAATCACCATGAATTGTTTATTATGGCTGTAGGTAAACATATATGTTTACATGTGATTGCACATAAATATCCACAAATACCCATCATATATTTATATGGAAAATGTAAATAACATTTTTGTTGCTTGCATAATTGAGAAGAATTTGAATCAAGAGATTTCTATGTCAATAATCACACCAGTGGTCCATATTGTGATTTCTAATACTATTCTGTGATAAAAGCAAATCAGACTTTTGGGGGCATGTGGCTAATTCTCAGGCTTTGCTGAAAATGGCTTAGTATGGTATACTTATAAGTGCCAGAATTTATGGAATCCTCAACACCCACATCCCATTCACACACACACACACACACACACACACACACACACACACACACACACTCCAGGTACTTCAAGTAGACATAGATGCCAACCAAAAGGTAAAAATTTCAAAACTAGAACAATATTAGTACCAAAATATATAAGATGTTTACATAAATATCAAAGGACATTGTAGTGATATTGTGTTCCCCAATATATTGTGTACTATAAAAAACTTATCTGGGGTCAGAGAATACAACAACTACTAGATACAGAGGCCAAAAAATGATGGCACACATGCCTTTAATCCTAACATTCCAGCGGCAGAGATCCATCTGGATCTCTGTGAGTTCAAAGCCACACTGGAAACAGACAGTAACTCATGCCTTTAATCCCAGGAAGTGATGGCAGGAAGCAGAAAGATATATAAGGCATGAGGACCGGGAACTACAGCCTGCTTAAGCTTTTAGGCTTTGAGCAGCAGTTCAGCTGAGATCCATTCGGATGAGAACTCAGAGGCTTCCAGTTTGAGGAAATAGGATCAGCTGAGAAGTTGGCAAGGTGAAGTCAACTGTAGCCTGTTCTGTTTCTCTGATTTTTTAGCGTTCACCCAATACCTGGCTCCAGGTTTGTTTTTATTAATAAAACCTTTTAAGATTCGTGCTATAGGACATAACTGATAATAATGCATAATTTAAAAATATTTGGAAAATATACACAGCCTAATTTTATAAAATTAATATAAACTAGATTACAATGTCAAAAGAAAATAAAAATACACAACACTGAGAATACCAATTTACTATGAGTACATATACAACCTGTCACACAAAATATATTTAACTCCTGAATGATCAATATATTTGTAAAAGACCTTATGTCATTGGTTTTATTCAGTTGTACAATAATTTAAGGATATATCATAAAACCAATCAATTTAATTCATCATATTAAAAAAGCAATTTTACATTTAATGAAGGAAAGACAAACCATACAGCTGGGCACCTGAAAGCTTTTATGATAATAATTTTTAGTCAATAAGAAGTGGCAAAATACAAAAATCACATTTGATATTATATAAAGTTCTGATACATTTAATTTAAATTGGGGTCTTTTTCTGTTCAGTGGATCTTCACAGCTAGGTAGCATAGTTCTGTCATAACACATAATCTGGCATGATTGACATAACTCATCTCAAACAGAAAGCCTTGTTCTAAAACTTGAAATGAGATTAATAATAATTAAATGAAAGGAAGCATAAATAGCATATAGTGAGTAGCTCTACATAAAAGAGTTTACACTTGCATCAACAGTGAATGGAATTCTACTTTCATTACAACCTCAGCATCATTGGTTGTCAGTTGCTTTGTTGTTAGTAACTCTGATTTGAGTGAGATGAAATTTCATATTCTGGATGTTATTCCTGTCAAATGAATAGCTGACAAAGATTTTCTCTCATTCTTTGTGTTTCTCCTTTACTTGATTGATTGTTTCCTAATCTGTAAGAAGTTTTTTATTATTATTTTGAAGCCTCATTTGTCAATCACTAGCCTTAATCCCCAGGCAAACGGGGTCCAATTTGGAAAGCCTACACATGTATTTTATAGGGTTGTACTTACATTTTCTTCTAGCAGTTTTAGCATTTTAGGTTTCAAGTTGATGTCTCTAATATACTGGGAGCTAATTTTTGTCCAGTGTTTGATATGTCCATAATTTCAACCTTCAACACATGGACATAGAGTTTTTCTAGCACCATTTGTTGAAGATGCTACCTTTTCTCCATGTATGATTTTTGCCTTCCTTTCAAATATCGGATGGTCATTGTTACAAATACTCATATTTGGGTCTTGTCTGTTTCTGTTCTAGTGCCATTTTGTTTTAATTATTATGGCATTACAATATATTTTGAAGTGTGAAAATGCCAATCCCTTCAGTATTATTCTGTTTTTGTTCAAGATTGCTTTAGATATCTCAAGTATGTTCGGGTTCTATATAAATTTTAAGGTTTTTTTTTTCTTTGAAGAATGTATTGAGTATTTTCAGTAACTTTGTATAGAATATCTAAGTTTCTTTTGGTCAAATTTTTATGGTCACATTATTTTACCAATCCATGAACACAGAATATTTTTCACTCTGTTTTCCAGTGTGTCCCCAAATCTCTTTCTTCGGGTATTTGACGTTTTGATTTTAGAAATCCTTCATCTTGTTGGTTATATTTATTAAGGACTTTTTGAAAAAGTCAGAGAGACATCTCTGTCTAACTGGTTGTTTGAGGAGAGGAGTCTAATAGCTTCCCAAAGCACTCTATTACCATTGCCCTTGTTGACTTACAGGACTTGAGTGATAAAACCCTATGTCTGAAGACACCACACAAGATATTTTGCCGGCCCAGTTATTGTTGTGACGCCTAGAACTATTAATTGCTTTCCTCCTTTGGCAGCTTGCATAGCACCTTCTCATACTATGAAAGCCAGTCCTCAAGGATAAGGATTCTGGGTCAGGTCCAGTTCAGTTTCCTCTGGTTTTATGTCCAAAGCATGATGTTTCTTGTGCACTGGGATTTTGTTAGTCTATAACTCTTGGGAGGAGTATATCATAACTTTGGTATAACTCCATTTACATATATATGCATACATATGTGCATAGGTATATACAATACGCATATACTGCATATGTATTTTGAAGTAAGCTTGTAAAATCATTTTTCTCGATGGCTTTTTCATACATCCTTAAGTTTATTTATCTCTCCTTCCTTAACTCTCACTCTCTGTTACCCCTACTTCTCTTTTCAAGGTAATGAGGTCCCATTTGTCACTTGTTGATCTTAATTCTGAGTGAATGTAGTTCTATACTTGTGTCTTGTATGGTATGTTTTGTTCTAGCCATTTTAAAATTATAGGTTTTACATTGATGTCTTTGATCCATTTGGAGTTTATTTGGGGCAGGTTTATATATATGGTCAAATTTTATTCTTCTACATGTGGAGAGCCAGTTTTTTTTTCAGCACCATTATTCAAAGTTACTGTCTTTCCCACGGCGCATGCTTTTGCCCTCTTTCTCAAATATCAGGTGGCTGTAGGCTGTGGTTATGTGCACTTATTTTTGGGTCTTCTGTTCTGATCTGTTTATCTACATTTCTATTGTTGTGCCAATGCTCTGTTTTGTTCATTTGTTTGCATGTTTTTACTGTATCTATGAAATATAGCTAGAGAACTTGAACAGTAATCACTACATTAATGTGAGTTTTGATAAGGATTGCTCTGATTATCTGTGATTTTTTTTTTTGTAGTTTCACATGAATTTTAGCAATAATTTCCTATTTCTGTTAACGGTCTTATTGGCAGTCTGATTGAACTGCCTGTAATCTGTAAATTGTTTTTGGTAAGCTGGTCCTTTATACAATATTAATTCTATAAATCTAAGAACACTGAAAATCTTCCTATCATTTAGTCTGAGTCTCAATTTTTTATTTTGGGGGTTTAAATTTTCATTGTAGATATATTTCATTTTCTTGATTATGATTAATCCTATACTGAAAGCTTTTCTAAAACAGACTGTATACTGGGAAAGGAACAAATCTCAACAAATACAGCAAAATTGAATATCTTAATTACCCTGTCTGACCACAGTGCAAAAGAGCTTCAAATCAAGAGCCAAAGAATCTATAAACAACACAAATTCACAGAGATTAAACAATGTACTACTAAATTATGAATGGATTAAAGAAGAAATCAAGAAGAAATTTTTTTTTCAAAAAGTCCTAGAATTAGTGAAAAAATATATAATGTAATACATGTCAACAGTTTTATGAGTTGGTTCTTTGAAAGATAAGTAAGGTCCAAAGATATAGTAACCCAAAAGAAAGAAGGGGCCCAAATAAACAAAATCAGAGACAGACAGGGAAATATTACAATAGATACCAGAGAAATTCAGAAAGTGAAAAGAGAATAATTTTAAAACATGTACTCCATTATGTCTGCTTTCAATCTAACATGAATGAATTCCCTCAAAGCCTTAAGATTTCTATATTTATAGTCATTTTTAGAGGATAATTATAATATTGGTTCCATTTTCCTGATAACGCAATTGATTTTTCCCTCAGAATTAGGATTATAAAAAGATATATTTCTTGAGAAACATATCTAGAAGAGATCATTAGATAGATATTTTAAATTCTTCATATCTCTTAAAAAAACATTTCCAACAAATTTAGCTTTAAAAACATAAAATGGTTTGATAATATTAGAGAAAGAGATGGGTCACAAAAGACCCTAGTTGGAGCCCCAATTGTAATCACTGATGGGCAAAGGCACTTAGGATGGCAACGGCTCAAATAGGAGACCTACTTAATGCATGGATATCTCTAATGATAAAATAATATACATGGTTGGTGATATTCTGTATGGAAAATTACCTCAGCTTGGGCAAAGCATGTTAATTTGATAATTCGTTTCTAGGTAGGTAGGAAGAAAGGTGCAGGAGAAATGGAAAAAGAACAAATTGGAAAAAGATCAAGGTTTTTTCTTTAGTCTTATACTGTAGAATAAAATATTACTCGGTCTTTTCTTTTCTACTTTCTTTTCTTTGTCAATATTAGAAGATGGCAGAACCCAGATACCTTAATGAACTCAGTTCTTTTAACTTGATATGAGCTTTAAAACTGTAGGTATTTTTAATTAGTCCTTCTAATTGGCAATAATTACCATTCCAGGAAAAGTTTTGTATTATTCAGCTGTTATGAGTCAGTGCTTAATTCCTTTCTAGTCTTTTAAATGGTATTTGTTCATTGATGATTTCCTTATGCACAAAATCCAAATGTATTTTCCCCAGAGGAAGTCTTTCTCTTTCCAAAATCTTATCTAGGGACCTATAAGCTAAAAGCAAGCTCTGGTTACCTGGGTAACTAAGAGTCCACAGGGAAAGTAAACCTATTCTCTCACTTCTGTGTTCTTGATTCTTTCCCTTGATCAACACTTAATTGCTTTTTTATCTTTTCTGGTGGATATAGGCATTCCCCGTAGCCTAAATGTTTTACCTTTTTAATTGCACAGTTCAGCCTCCCAGCTTTTCTCCCATTGAGTTAAACTGCAGTCCAGGACACAGGTTGGCAGCACACAATACCACAGTAGACTGAAAGGTTATACAATCAATCAACAGGCTGTTGGGAAAGGTCAGTAATATTACAATTATTAAAAAGTGCATTTTCTTTGGGGATTGGAAATAAAGATTCTCAATGAGGAACTAATGAAGCTAAAGTCTGCACTGCTCTGTTTACACATTCCAGGTGGTGTCTGACCTTCAGAAGCTGTGCCTTGTCTCAGATCCCTCATGAAAACTCTAATTTCTCTGAGTTGCAATGGAGCTGTAATGCTCATGAGGTCATTTGGTCATCTGGTTTAATAAAGTCCACTGCTATATCATGTCTTTCTCATGGTTTCTACAATATTTTTTAATCCATAACATATTAGAAATATATTGAAATTGGTTCTTGTGCTAGGAAAAAATGCTATGATTGTCTCACAGGGTCTAGTGTCTCATTTGTATTTCCCTAAGGCTCAGAAATCTGGGAGTCTTGGTAGCCTTGACTATAGAAGTGAGTAGTATGTTTCAGCATTATTGTTAATTAGTGTGTTTTCAATCATAAGTCATAAGATTGTGCAACAAGATGTAGAGCATACATTATACCTTAATTATCAGCTACAACAGCCAATACTCATAAGTTTTGGTGTCCTATGCACATCAAGGTGAGTCTATATTTCATAATAAAGTAGATGACAGGTTTTTTAATGTCTTTACCATAAAGAAATAATAAATGGATGGACATGCTAGGTACCCCGATTTGATCTACATACATACTATATATATGCATTGAAACACTAAACTGCCCCATAAATATGCATAATTATAGAGTATAAATGAAAAGTTAAGTAATTATGAGTGAAAGTTTGGAAGATGTTTATGTGACTGAGCAATGTGATTAGCATTGAATACATGGAACTAGAAATGGATGATATTTGATCCCATTAACTTAATGGAGAAAAATTAGTAGTTCCTGAGGACAAGATAAAACAGGGTAAAGACAAATTCTAGCACATATATCACATAAAAGACAAGGTAAAATAGGGATGAGAGATTTTTTGATTACATGGATACTAAAGGATAAATCAATTATTATAAGCATGAATTCCTATGTAAAAGATATAAAATGCTCTTATATACTTAATAGTTCTCAGTGTTGGATGAGAATTCCTGAATAAAGAGAGAGATGGAGGAAACAATCATATAATGTTTATGCTTATTGATTTGCTTGCTAGGCTATAGCAGAGAAAAGGGAAAGTTTAGACAAATTTTAGAGGTTTCATTAAGTAGAGACAAAGTTTGACATTCGATGAAGCAAAATACAAGTTACCAGAATTAAGTATTGAAGAAGAGAAAGGAAGACAGAGATAAAGCTCTGAAGATATTCATAAAGTCCCTCTTGGGTATGTAATTAGCATATATAAAGGTATATCTGCATTAAATGTTTATGTGTCAGAAAGGTCGTCAGAACAGAGTAAAACCAGTTTTAAATACTGGAAATATAAGCAATAAGATCAATACTAATCTTCAATTTTGTAATCAGTAAAGACAAAACATGATTTTGGAAAATTTTACTTCAAAATGAATTAAAATTAAATTTTCTTCAGTTATCTAAAGCGAACACACACACACACAAAGCATCAACAACAACAACACAACTTACATCTCCACTACCAACAATAAAACACAATTCAGTGCCCAATAGTTACTGTAATAAAAATCAAGGAAATCAGACAGTAGAAGATACACCATAATGGACTCTCACAATGGAATTAGATGCATTGTGGATTGTAACTACATGGTTGTGTAGTGCTTGAAATGCTACAAATATAGGATTTAGTTACAATTTAGCTTGGGCTATCTTTAGCCCATTAATGGCTAATCACTACTTACCTTTACATGAGACTTAATAGCCTGCTACAAACAGATAAAGTTGTTCCTAATATATAATATCCCAGGACTAACTGGTAGGAACATTTTGAATGTATTAACCTAGCAAATTCTAGTTCCACCAATCAAAGGCCTGGAAATGCTCTCAGAGGCCATTTAAGGACGGTAATAGAGTTCTCCCAATTTTTCTGTAACCAGTTTCCAGATGGGATGGGATGTTTCCAGAACTGTATTTGAAAAGTATCTTGACTTTCTTTGTTCTGTTATGATAAAACATTCATAGAATTTTCCTAGGGTTGGTTGGAAAATGGAATTTGGGTCAACCTAAATCTGTCTTCCTGGCTTATGACCACTTAAATTTACAAAAAAAAATCGGACAAACTAGCAAACAAAACAATAACAACAGCAAAACCCACTATAACTTATCTTCTTAAAAAAGAAGATAAAAATCCTCTGAGCCAAGTGGGAATGAACAAGAATTTTAATATGATGCAAATGAGCTACAGAGTACATGTCAATGATAGAAGACAGTACTTATTTTCCAACTATGATTGGAAATAAGACAAGGGTGTTTTGTTTTATCAGGTCATTGTAGGTTCTGGTAAATGAATTAAGACAAATAAAAAGCAATGAGTCTTTAAGGAAAGCTGTGAAATACTTTGATTCATACTTGTTATAATGGACTATGTGGACAATATTTGAAACATAGTTAAATCCACTAAATCACTGAATTCAGGTTTGTAAGACACAGGCTAACTATATACAAATCAATCATATCACTACATAACTTAAGCACTTGGAAATTGAAATTAACACCATATATAAACAAAATTGATAGACTCTTAGCCCAAATAAGAGAATGAAAGAAAAGAAATGACCCAACTAACAGAATTGAAAGTAAAGAAGAAACATTATAACAAACACTGAAGAAATTGAGAATATTATAGAAGAATATTTTTTAAATCTCTACCCAATTAAGTTATAAAATCTAAAAGAAATGCACCAATCTCTAGATTTTGTCAAACCAAATAATAAGTAAACCAAGAAGAGATCCACAAACTAAACAGAATCATAACAAATAACAAGATTGAAATGTTGATGTAACCAACCGTCTTATTAAATAAGAAACACAGAAACAATGTAAAAGAGAAAGCCAAGAGGTCAGAGCTCAGAGCTAAATCTCACCCTTCCTTCTGCTGTCCCAGCTTCGCGAAAAGAGACCTACCTCCTGTCGGTTCGTTTTTTTAAAGTATGTTGTTCTGCCTTCTCATTGGTTGTAAACCCAAACACATGACTGCCTCGTCACTGTCTGAATGTACAGCCCCCTAGGTCTTAAAGGTATATGTCTCCAATGCTGATTGTATCCCTGAACACACAGAGATCTTATGGGATTAAAGGCGTGTGCCACCACCGCCACACTCTTGCTATGGCTCTAATAGCTCTGACCCTGAACACACAGAGATCTTATGGATTAAAGCGTGTGCCACCACCGCCACACTCTGCTATGGCTCTAATAGCTCTGACCCCCAGACAACTTTATTTATTAACATACAATCAAAATAATATTTCAGTACAATTAGATTACCACCACATTGAAACACTAATAAAGACTTCCAAAAGGAAAGTTTATGTCCAGATTAATCCACAGAAGAATTCTGACTTTTAAAGAACTTTAACCAATCTATCTTTTTTTCTTTTTACTTTTATTGACTCTTTGTGGATTTTACATCATATGTTCCGATCCCAATAATTTCCCTAGCCCCATATATCTGCCCTCTGTCGTTGCAACCTCCCCCACAAGACAAAACCAAATTAAAAACAAAACAAAACAAAGAAACAAAACAAAAAGAAGAATAATCTTGTCATGGAAGCTGTGGTGTGGCTGGTTGAGACACACAATTTACCCTTTAGTCTATTCATCTTTACTTGCAAGTATTCATTGCCACAAGTCATTGGTCTGGCTCTAGGCTTCTGGTTTCTGCTACATCACCAATAATAGGCTTTCACTATGGCTCTCCATGGATATTCTGTTGTTGTCCTGTGTCATAGAGATCCTGTTGTTTAGGATCTGAAGGTTCATCCCTTCACGTCCACACGCTCCAACAGTTCATAGATTTAGTGGATGTTGGGGGCTGTCCAACTCAAAACCTTGATTCTTGGTCTGGGTGGTGACTTGCTTGGTCAGCTTGCCAACTTTACATTATCATCACTACCTAGATAAGCTCTCCAGCACTGCCTCGGCTAGTTCACCCTATGCAGCCTACAAGGAAGAGTGGGCCAGTTCTGTTGCTCTCAGGTCCTCAGATTGGATTTCCCTACTCATAGCACCAGGGCCAGCTCTCTGTTTTGCCCAGATATGGTGCAGGGCCCTCTCTCCAGATTGCTGTAAGGGACATATGAGGCAGGGGATGGGAGTCAGCTCTCCTGCTCTCTCACCATCAAGGCTGGCTCCCCTGAGCACCTGACAACTGGATTAGCTCTAGTGTGCTGCCCAGATAGGAGCAGGGCCTGCTCTCCTGTGTGCTGTAGTTGGTATAGGGCAGGGATACTTCTCTCACTCTTGTAACCCTGGGGTCAGCTCTCTCACCTGCCACAGGTAGCAAGGGGCAGAGTGAGGAATGCATTTTTCCTTCACCTGTGCCAACACATGGCAGATAGGGGAGTACAGGATTGGCTCTGTTGCTCTAATACCCTCAGGACTGGCTCACCCGCACCCCGAACAGGAGGGTCGCCTCTAGTGTGCTGCTGAGGTGAGGTGCATGCCTTATGATGAGGGGAAGGGCCATTTTCCTGGAGTGTGGGACAAGCTCTTCCCTCAGGGGTAGGACCAGCTCACCTGCTGCAATATCCAGCATCCAGCACAGTGGCAGGACCAGCCATCCCATGATCCCTGGAGCCTTTTGGGTCTGTGGGACCTACATTAGCCAATCTATCTTAACTTATTAGAAAGAAAGAAACACAGCAAGCAAGTGAGGCCTCCCAAACTTGTTCTATGAACCCTATCACCCTAATACTGAAACTAAGTAAAGACACAACAAAAACAGAAAACTACCAGCTAATATCCCTGACAAAATTATATTCATAATCCTCAGTATAGTCTTTGAAAACAAAATACAGAAATAATTAAAAAGATTACCCATCATAACCAAATTAGTTTTATCTTGTTCATCATATCCAAGTAAATGCCTTTAATAAATCACATAGATGGACTTAGACAAAAATCGCATGACCATTTAGTTAGATGTAGGAAAAGTCTTTTACAAATCCAGCATGCCTTCATGATGTGAGCCATAGAGAGGTTAAAACTAGAGAGGACAATATTGCAACATAATAAACTATATGTGAGAAACCAACAGCCAACATCATCCTATATGGAGAAAAACTAGAAGCATTTCTACTGAAATCAAGAATGTGGCTCTCCAATATCCTCATCTCTTTTTGATAATATGTTTGAAGCACTAACTGTATCAATAAGGGAAGAGAATGAAATTAAGCAGATAAAATAGGAAGAAAAAATCAAACTATCCTTATTTGCAGAAAATATGATATTTTCCATAAAAGAGATTCAAAATTCTATGGTATAACTTATGGAAATGTTCAACAATTTCAGCAATATCATAGACAAGGAATCAACTTGCAAATATCACTAGCTTTCTTATATACCAATAGTATATATACAGAGAAAGAAAAAATAGAAACATTCTCATTCACAAAAGACTCAAAGAAATTAAAATATCTCAGAATAAACCTATTTAAAAGAAAATGGTACCATAGGGAGTGGCAGTATTAGAAAGTGTGACTTTGTTGGAGTAGTTATGGCTTTGTTGGAGGAATTATTTCACTATGGTGGTGGACTTTCAGGTCTCTCCTATGCTCAAACTATGCCCACTGTGGGACACAGGCCCTTCTGCTATCTGCTGATCAAGATGCAGAACTCTCAGCTCCTTCTCCTGAACCATGTCTGCTTGCATGCCACCTGCCATGACAATAATGGGCTAAACTGCTGAACTGTAAGCCTGTCCCAATGAAATGTTTTTCTTTATAAGAGTTGTCATCGCCATGGTGTCTCTTCACAAAAATAGAAACCTTAACCAAGGCACCTAATAAAGAAGTAAAATACATCTACTGTAGATGTAACCAACAGTCTTATTAAATAAGAAACACAGAACCAATGTAAAAGAGAAAGCCGAGAGGTCAGAGCTCAGAGCTAAAATCTCACCCTTCCTCCTGCGGTGTCCCAGCTTCCCGAAAGAGAGCTATATCCTGTCTGTCC